>NC_079229.1:2005904-2170904 GCF_029633865.1 Lampris incognitus | reverse complement strand
CTTAGCCTGCCCCGCTTCCACGTGCAGTCAGACCGCCCTCGGTGTTTGCTCTTCGGGCACAGCTCCAGGCAGGGGCCGTGGTCCCTGGGCCCCCCGGACGCAGCAAACCAGGCTCCCTCGGCCGACCTAACGCCAGCTCCCCCAGCCAGACACCTCCCCCGTACTCCACACGACAACACAAACGCAGACGCAGACAAGAACACAGCACAGTTGCCGCCAGGCGACGCCGGTCTGCATGGGCTAGCAGCTAGCTTAGCCTGCCCTGCATCCGCGTCCTGTCAGACCGCCCTCGGTGTTTGTTCTTCGGGCGCAGCTCCAGGCAGGGCCGTGGTCCCTGGGCCCACCGGACGCGGCAGACCAAGCTGTCCCAGCCGATCCAACACCAGCTCTCCAGCCATTAAACCAAATCGACGATCACAGACATATAATACTTAACACGATGACACAAACTCAGATGCAGACGTGACCTCGCGCCGCCATTTTCCCACACCGGAAGTCCATAGCAAGCCCAATCACCGATGCTGCAGGATGCGCAACACACCGATGCTGCAGGATGCGCAACACGCCGATGCTGCAGGATGCGCAACACACCTGCCGTACAGCCAAAGAGACACAACCGACATCCCTCTCATCCCCCGGAGTAAGGACGTATAAAAGCACTTTATCTGGCTTGGGAGATAACGGCCAGTGTAGAATTAAAAAGTAATTAGTGTAATGCAACTTCCATATTCGATCCAATGCAATTACAGCTCGACACATTGGGCGGCGCATGTGATGAGCCTCGTGCTCTGTGACGACACTGACACGTGCATGTGGATGTCAAGTAAGACTAATGACGAGCCCACGACACAGCCCGCAGCCCGCACACTGGACACCTGGGGGCAATTAAACGCAATGTCACTCCATTTATGGCTGTGTGAGAGTCCGTGTCAGAATTATCCAGCATTTAGCGCTGACTTATCATTGTGTGCGCATGTAGGCAGATGAGGAAAAACAATGGCCGCGTAAGGGGGGGGGGGCATCACCACAAACGGAAACAATATGCCGAGCGCCGCGTGGTCTCCACAGAAGCGCCCCTGGCCTGCACGCCGCCTCGGCTGAAAGCCACGCTTCTGACGGTAAATTGATTTTTAATTGTTTAGTCCCCGCATTCGTCCAGGTGGCCATGTTCCCCCATTTAATCTCTCTCCCCCTCTCTCCCCCTCTCTCTGTCTCTCCCCCTCTCCCTGTCTCTCTCTCCCCCCCTCTCTCTCTCTCTCTGTCTCTCTCCCTCTCTCTGTCTCTCTCCACCTCTCTCTTTCTCTCTCCACCTCTCTGTCTCTCTCTCCCCTCTCCCTGTCTCTCTCCCCCTCTCTCTCTGTCTCTCTCTCCCCTCTCCCTGTCTCTCTCCCCTCTCTCTGTCTCTCTCCCCTCTCTCTGTCTCTCTCCCCCTCTCTCTGTCTCTCTCTCCACCTCTCTCTGTCTCTCTCCGTCTCTCTCCCCCTCTCTCCGTCTCTCTCCCCTCTCTCTGTCTCTCTCCCCTCTCTCTGTCTCTCTCCCCTCTCTGTCTCTCTCCCCCTCTCTCTGTCTCTCTCCCCCTCTCTCTCTCTCTCTCCACCTCTCTCTGTCTCTCTCTCTGTCTCTCTCCGTCTCTCTCCCCCTCTCTCTGTCTCTCTCCCCTCTCTCTGTCTCTCTCCCCCTCTCTCTGTCTCTCTCTCCACCTCTCTCTGTCTCTCTCTCTGTCTCTCTCCGTCTCTCTCCCCCTCTCTCTGTCTCTCTCCCCTCTCTCTGTCTCTCTCCCCCTCTCTCTGTCTCTCTCCCCCTCTCTCTGTCTCTCTCTCCCCTCTCTCTGTCTCTCCCCCTCTCTCTGTCTCTCTCCCCCTCTCCCTGTCTCTCTCTCCCCCCTCTCTGTCTCTCCCCCTCTCCCTCTCTCCACCTCTCTCTGTCTCTCTCTCCCCCTCTCTGTCTCTCCTCCTCTCTCTGTCTCTCTCCCCCTCTTCGTCTCTCCCCCTCTCCCTGTCTCTCTCTCCCCCTCTCTCTGTCTCTCTCCCCCTCTCCCCCTCTCCGTCTCTCTCTCTCCCCCCTCTCTCCGTCTCTCTCCCCCTCTCTCTGTCTCTCCCCCTCTCCCTGTCTCTCTCTCCCCTCTCTCTGTCTCTCTCCCCTCTCTCTGTCTCTCTCCACCTCTCGCTGTCTCTCTCTCCCCTCTCTCTGTCTCTCTCCACCTCTCTCTGTCTCTCTCCCCTCTCTCTCTCTCTCTCCCCTCTCTCTGTCTCTCTCCACCTCTCTCTGTCTCTCTCCCCCTGTCTCTCTCCCCTCTCCCTGTCTCTCTCTCCCCCTCTCTCTGTCTCTCTCCCCTCTCTCTGTCTCTCCCCCTCTCTCTGTCTCTCTCCCCTCTCTCTGTCTCTCTCTCCCCTCTCTGTCTCTCTCCACCTCTCTCTGTCTCTCTCCCCTCTCTCTGTCTCTCCCCCTCTCTCTGTCTCTCTCCCCTCTCTCTGTCTCTCTCCCCTCTCTCTGTCTCTCCCCCTCTCTCTGTCTCTCTCCCCTCTCTCTGTCTCTCTCTCTCCCCTCTCTCTGTCTCTCTCCACCTCTCTCTGTCTCTCTCCCCTCTCTCTGTCTCTCTCTCCCCTCTCTCTGTCTCTCTCCACCTCTCTGTCTCTCTCCCCCTGTCTCTCTCCCCTCTCCCTGTCTCTCTCTCCCCCTCTCTCTGTCTCTCCCCCTCTCCCTGTCTCTCTCTCCCCTCTCTTTTTAGTCTTTCAGTGGAACGTGGATGGCGCTACCCGCCTGGTTAACAGCAGTTTCCTGAACAACGTCAGTTCATTCAACAAAACAGAGAAGGGAGGGAGGGGGGAAGCATCAGAAACTGACAAACAGTCAAGTCCTCCAAAACTCTCAGTAATACTTTTTCTACTTGTGGTCGTTTTGGGCACTGCAACACAAAGTCACTTATTTTTTCCCGTTTTGTCTTGTGTTTCTTCTGTTTCCTGAGGGGCCCCTCGGGGCTTGCTAAGCTAATGCTGTGACGGGTGTAAATGCAGCTGGACAGACAGCATGTATGTAAGATGCTGCTGAGGGAGCTGGGCATGGCTGATCCGATTGTTACGCTGCTGGTGGCTGCTGGGGGCTGCACAAAGAGGCTGCCGCTGTGCTGGGGTCTGGCCTGAAGCAGCCTGCCTCCCGGGACCCACTGCAAGAACACACACACACACACACTTGCTGGTTGTCCATCATATCTGATGAAGACCATCTCGCCCTATTTGTGAGTCCTTTGGTGGCTGAATAGTCCGATCCCGGATGCACAGATGCGGTTGCAGACCGGGCATGTAAAAGTGGTGCTGGGGTGGGGGGCAGGGGTAGCTTTGTGAGCATGCCTCTTTGCACGCTTTGCTACATGGTGTTGTATGCGCTGGTTTTCCATATACATCACTTCCTGTGAGACGTGAGAGCGCCAGATGGTGCGCCAGGAAGCAAGTTCCTCCAAAGAAGAGGGGCTGATCTGACATCTTTTCAGTGTGGTCTTCATTTGGTCTTTGAACCGCTTCTTCTGCCCACCAGCAGTGCGTTGACCAAGGTGTAGTTGTAGAGGACTTTACGTGGGAGTCGTTGGCTGGGCATGTGAATAACATGCCCAAGCCACCTGAGTTGATGGTGGTTTAGGGTAGACTCCACACTGCAGCTGCCTGCCCGCTCCAACTCCTCTGTGTGTGGCACTCTGTCCTCCCAAGTAATGCCGAGGATCCTCTGGAGACATCTCACATGGAAGGCCTCCAGGCTTGTGAGATGGTGGCTGTAGATGGTCCTGCCTCACATCCATAGAGTAGTGTGGAGATGCACACTGCTCTGTTAACAAGCACTTTGGTGTGGAGACTGAGGTTACTGTTCTGGAAAACCTTTCTCCTTAGACGACCAGAAGATGTTGAGGCTTGTTTGAGGCGGTGCTGGATCTCATCATCCATTGTGCAGGTGTCAGATCACATGCTTTCCAGATATTTGAAGGCAGGAATGGGGGCCAGCTGTTGCCTTCTGCTGTGTAGGTTGTTGGGTGACTTGGGAGACCGGCAGTCAACTGACAGATTACCTCTGACTTTTGGGTGTTGATCAGACCCATTCTCCTGTATGCAGTTACAACTGCCGACAGAGTGTTTTGTAGAGCTTCTGGTGTGTGAGCTACCAGGGCACAGTCGTCGGCATACTGTAGCTAACACACACACACACACACACACACACACACACACACACACACACACACACACACACGTTCAGGGATGCACTTTATAAGCACATATAAATCATATTTTAGAGCATATATATCGGGCCACTGTATTTTCTTGTGCTTATTGGCTGTTTATTAGCTTGAGTTCCACCAGAAATTAACAGTAGCCTAGAGATGATAAACGAGTGATCGGTTATAAAATATGATTTTGCAAATTAAAAAGATAAAAACCCGGCTTTGTCACTACGTGTAAATGAAAACAGATGTTTAGTCATGTCAGGTTGTCACACGTGGAGAAATAAGGCCTGACACCTCCTGCTGCCGCTCTCCCTGTCACATCCATTCTACAGCAATGCTAACACATTCAGTTTTCACTGAGGCATTTTTAGAAAGATGATTTAATTTGACCCTTTTGGCTGATATAATGATGGAAGTGAGGGATGATAGTAATACGTTCTGTCCAGCTTTGGAGGCTGTGAGGAAATGTTCACATCATAAAGTACTTGTTGGGAAGTGGGTATGCCGGGAATTTACAAGTATTTGTGTGCCAATAATGAAAGTTTAGGGGGCTTGGCACGAGTACGGTGGGTTGGAGGGGGGTTCAACGTAGCAAGGACTGTGTACAGGGTAGACAAGATCAGGTCGGCGTACCTGATCTTCATTCTGATTGCAATCACACATGAGCCAGATGGAGGAATGTTGATGGTGCATCCAACTGGTTTTCATCAATACAGTCCCCAACTACATTCTTCAGGTAGGAGAGCTCAGAGAATCAGGTAGGAGAGTTCAGAGCATCAGGTAGGACAGTTCAGAACATCAGGTAGGAGAGTTCAGAGCATCAGGTAGGAGAGTTCAGAACATCAGGTAGGACAGTTCAGAGTGTCAGATAGGAGAGCTCAGAGAATCAGGTAGGAGAGTTCAGAGCATCAGGTAGGAGAGTTCAGCACATCAGGTAGGAGAGTTCAGAGCGTCAGGTAGGAGAGTTCAGAGCGTCAGGTAGGAGAATTCAGAGCTTCAGGTAGGAGAGTTCACATAATCAGGTAGGAGAGTTCAGAACATCAGGTAGGAGACTTCAGAGCTTCAGGTAGGAGAGTTCACATCATCAGGTAGGAGAGTTCAGAGCATCAGGTAGGAGAGTTCAGAACATCGGGTGGGAGAGTTCAGAACATCAGGTAGGAGAGTTCAGATTATCTGGTAGGAGAGTTCAGAGTGTCAGGTAGGAGAGTTCGCTTCATGAGGAAGGAGAGTTCAGAACATCAGGTGGGAGAGTTCAGAGCATCAGGTAGGAGGGTTCAGAACATCGGGTAGGAGAGTTCACATCATCAGGTAGGAGAGTTCAGTGTCAGGTAGGAGAGTTCACATCAGGTAGGAGAGTTCACATCATCAGGTAGCAGAGTTCAGAGTGTCGGGTAGGAGAGTTCACATCATCAGGTAGGAGAGTTCACATCATCAGGTAGGAGAGTTCACATCATCAGGTAGGAGAGTTCAGAGCATCAGGTAGGAGAGTTCACATCATCAGGTAGGAGAGATCACATCATCAGGTAGGAGAGTTCACATCATCAGGTAGAAGAGTTCACATCATCAGGTAGAAGAGTTCAGAGCATCAGGTAGGAGAGTTCACATCATCAGGTAGGAGAGTTCAGAGCATCAGGTAGGAGAGTTCACATCATCAGGTAGCAGAGTTCAGAGTGTCGGGTAGGAGAGTTCACATCATCAGGTAGGAGAGTTCACATCATCAGGTAGGAGAGTTCACATCATCAGGTAGGAGAGTTCAGAGCATCAGGTAGGAGAGTTCACATCATCAGGTAGGAGAGTTCAGAGCATCAGGTAGGAGAGTTCACATCATCAGGTAGGAGAGTTCAGAGCATCAGGTAGGAGAGTTCAGAGCATCTGGTAGGAGAGTTCACATCATCAGGTAGAAGAGTTCACATCATCAGGTAGGAGAGTTCACATCATCAGGTAGAAGAGTTCACATCATCAGGTAGAAGAGTTCAGAGCATCAGGTAGGAGAGTTCACATCATCAGGTAGGAGAGTTCAGAGCATCAGGTAGGAGAGTTCAGAGCATCAGGTAGGAGAGTTCAGAGCATCAGGTAGGAGAGTTCAGAACATCAGGTAGGAGAGTTCACATCATCAGGTAGGAGAGATCACATCATCAGGTAGGAGAGTTCACATCATCAGGTAGAAGAGTTCACATCATCAGGTAGAAGAGTTCAGAGCATCAGGTAGGAGAGTTCACATCATCAGGTAGGAGAGTTCAGAGCATCAGGTAGGGGAGTTCAGAGCATCAGGTAGGAGAGTTCAGAACATCAGGTAGGAGAGTTCACATCATCAGGTAGGAGAGTTCAGAGCATCAGGTAGGAGAGTTCACATCATCAGGTAGGAGAGTTCACATCATCAGGTAGGAGAGTTCACATCATCAGATAGAAGAGTTCACATCATCAGGTAGAAGAGTTCAGAGCATCAGGTAGGAGAGTTCACATCATCAGGTAGGAGAGTTCAGAGCATCAGGTAGGAGAGTTCAGAGCATCGGGTAGGAGAGTTCACATCATCAGGTAGGAGAGTTCAGAGCATCAGGTAGGAGAGTTCACATCATCAGGTAGGAGAGTTCAGAGCATCAGGTAGAAGAGTTCACATCATCAGGTAGGAGAGTTCAGAGCATCAGGTGAGTCCAGCCAATAAGAAACCTCCCCGGCTGTCAGGGAAAAGACTCATAATTATCAAGGCATGAAAAAGTGGAAGTCCTGTAGTGGCATGACATCCATGTTTCCAGAAACGATAAGGTAACACACATACACACACACACACACACACACACACACACACACACACACACACACACACAGATGTAGTACTGTACCATATGACAAAGAACAGGAAGAGTTCTGTGAGAGAAAAATAAGACTACAGGGCCTCGGAGGTGAACTGGTATTTTTAAAAATCAATCAGACAGACAAACTGGTATGAAATGGCAGGGAGATAATGCGGTTGCCTCGCTCGGTGACCTTTCCCCACATCCCCTCGCTCCGTACTGCTCCTGGATTCCACACATTGAAAACCCTGACCTTTGTAGAACCATTATAGAAGCCTCTAATCTCAATGGTTTTGGCATGGGTGCAGGAATGCACACGTGTAACGCGCACGTGCACAAACATACAGGCGCGCGCGCGTGCACGCGTGCATATAAAGCAGCACAGGCAACATAGGGTACACACGAGGCACAACCGCCCTGCAGCCGGAGTCAGAAATGCCCCCGAGTGTGTGTGTGCACATATAAACAGATGTACACGAACACACACACGATGCAAACTCGGTGTTCGTCGGGAAATAATGTGATAATGGCGGTGGCATTTGGAGAGCTTCCTGTATGGTAATGTGGCTAGCTGGAAGAGGAAGAGGCAATGCCACGAGCGCCATC
The DNA here is from genome assembly GCF_029633865.1 of Lampris incognitus. NCBI lineage: Eukaryota > Metazoa > Chordata > Actinopteri > Lampriformes > Lampridae > Lampris > Lampris incognitus. The sequence continues at coordinate 2,163,299 of NC_079229.1, read as the reverse complement.
AGCGAGTCGGGCAGCATTCGCATCATTCGGAATTGCAAAATGCTCGAAGTGGAAGGACACGTTGTTCGTAACGCCGCTGGCACAGCGTGTTTAGAGAAAATATGGAAGGACAAAAACACACCCTGCGGAGTGCTTGAATAAACAAAGAAGCGTGTGTGCGCGTGCTAGCGTGCGTGTGTTTGTGTGTTTACCGGACCGTACATGTGCTGGTGCATATGGTCCTGTGCGTGTTTGAAGCAGTAGCTTGCCTCAAGGTAACATTTGTGAGAACTCCGCGGGTCCTCCGGTGAAACACCACCCTCCCCTGCCCACACCAGGGGAGGGTGGTGTTTCGGTCGAGTGGAGGATTTCTGGTCATGTTTTAACGAGAGTCCATAAATAAAAGATAAGTGTACAGAACCCCTGGTGACGTCCCACTCGGCATATGGATGACACGTCAGTGGCGACTGAGTGGGACTATAACGTGGAGTGCATACGATATGCGTTATTTTACAGTTTGGGTGAGACGTAGGCATTTGTTATACGGGATTCTATTTTAATTATTTTATTTTTATTTTTTTGGTGCTTCCATCTTTAAACTGAAATGTGATCAGAACGGAACCAGTACAATACTGAAATATGAGGCGTGTGATCCAATATGAGCCTGCGCTGTATGCCATACGTGTGGCGGGATCAGGGCGAGTACCGCGGTTCGGACGGGGGCCACAGCGTCGTAACCCACAGTAATCCCAGTGTGACTGAATGAGGACTCATCCGTTGTGCAACACCGCCATCTTGTGGTGATTAATTGTCTTTCTGTTCGCGGAGATGAAGTCCATCATTATCCAAACTGCTTCTCCTGCTGTCAGGGTCGCGGGATGGAGATGAAGTGTCACTGCAACAGTGAATGAAGGACTCATTATGCAGGTCGTTTACATCGGAAACATAGGACACGTGTGTCAGCCTCCATTCTGTAAATACACTCATTCGAATATGACCAGTCTTGTAGGCGTAGTGTTGACCTTTGCTCTTAGTAAAGGGGCTGACCGAGCTGATATTGTCAACCAGGAAATGCAGTGTAGGCTATCCAAGTTGTTCTTACAGGCGAACTGAATTCGGCCAAGTAAAGATTTAGGCTATCAGAATATTTGCTCTATCATTCCCCACACAATAACCCCCTCTGACTGCAAAGGGCAACTAGTCAACAGGTCCTGACACGTTTTTACACCGCTGAGGAATTGAGAAATGACATGCAAGAAATAAATACTTTCTTGCATGGCACTGACTGACATAACAACGTCTTCTGCTCTGCAGACTACAGGCTGAATTCAGTCCCTCCGCGGCTTCTTTCGAGGTTTTCAGGCGACGGATGAAAACCCACTTAACTCGTCCGTTACTCGTCCAGGAAGCCACAGACGACTCGTGCAAGGCAGCGCTCCCCTTCTCCCCTCCGCTCTCGGGGCGGACATGCTCTCGGAAAACACGTGACTTGGCGGCCCGGGCGCCCTCGCTGCGTCCACTAATTGAAACTCAGCCGAGACCCCCCCCCCACCCCCCCAGCCCAAACCGGGACCCCTGTGGCTGAAGCTGCGCCGCCGCTGCCTGGAAACGGACGTTTACGCTCAGCGCCGCGCGACGTTTTCCAACCGCGTGGTGTGGAAAACGCTCGCGGGGAGCGGCGGTGGGCGAGTCCTCGCCCGTCACGTGGTTTTCGAGAGAAAGTCCACAGAGACGCTTCCCCAAGTTTCCGGAGCGGAACGCGTCCCTCCTCCTCCTCCTCCTCTTCCGCGCCTCCCCCTCCTCCTCCTCGCCTCGCCCGCTCTCGGACAGCGTTTCCGTTTCTGCGCGTTTAGGGTCTGAAGTTGTGCATCAAGTTACTTGTATGTTTTGCTGATGAGGTCCGTTCTCGACCCGGTTCCTACACAAGTACAGAGACATGAGCGCAGCAAACGGCGAGCCGGCTGTCGTGTCCCACAGCAAGACGGTCCCGGCAGACATGTCGACCGACACGCTGGACGTGGACGAAGATGACGATCTGGAAGTTTTCAGCAAGGTAAAGAAGCGGCGGACTCCCCCCGGAGTCTCCCCGGACTCCCCCCGGAGTCTCCCCGGCTGCGGCGAGCTCTCTGCTACGTGGATGTCCTGAAGGCGGTGACAGGGCTCGGGGATCAAATGGCGAATTCCTTTCAGTCGTGTGATTCAGGTTTGACCGTTGGGGGTTTCTGGAACCCTGTGCTGATCGTGGCAGCGTGGGCCGTGTAACGTAGAAGTCTCGACGCGCCGTTTATCGTCCAAATCCCTGCGTGCAAAGCAGCGATTCGGAGCAGCGATTCAGCCTTCACGGAAGGTCGCTCCAGTCTCGCTAGAGAGTTTGGCCGCACACCAAAGTTCACTGGATCAGGTGTTGTCCTGCAAACGCCCCTACAACCCGACTGTATCATTCCATTATTATGAGTATTATTATTAGTATTATTATTTCTTCTATGCTGGAGTGGCAAGACTGTCATTCTTGTCGAAACGAGTTCAGCAGTCCGAACCAGAAGGCTTGCAGAAGTAATTCCATATTCCGCCTTCGCAAAATATCCGGATTTCAAATTTATGTAACTCTTGAGCCGTATTGAGGCGCCGTTGTGTGATTTAATCTGATCCCCAAATCTGTCACGGAACTTTTTATTTATTTATTTATCGTGTTGGAATGGACACATCATGCTGATTAACATAGGCTAAATGATTTTAAAATCCATTTAATCCTTGGATTCTGTTCTGTTTGGGTCAAAATGACCCATTTGAAATTACAACTACTAACCATAAACGGTGTTAATATTGGTTGATATTAGTAATAAGTGAGATAAGGATAAGACATATTGGGTATTTTTAGATAAATATTACAACTATCGCTATAAAATCCAAAGGTGTCTTGGGTCAGTATGCCCGGTGAACAATACATCCACTGCTAACTGGTGAACAGAACATGAGGATTAACGTTTCATCCATATGAGACGTTGAGGTCCAATCAAAGCCACACGAGTGTGACCCCACAACCATGACACGAAGCCTATTTTGCTGCGTTGTGGAATCATTTGGTTGCTTGCTTCACAAAATAAGCTCCGTGATATGATTGTGGGGTCAGACTGAATCATATGACTGGTTTGACATCATTACCTCACATGGTTCAAAAGTGACATTGATTTGAAATCGAATATCTTGCAAATGTCTGATATAAGAATGACTTCACTGATGTGCAACAGGGTATGGATCAAGAACCGACGGTTTCCCGCTTCTTTAGCTGAACGCTGAATGTTGATATTTTATGCCATGCAGAAATACATGTGTCTCCCCGCTCATTCTCTGTTTGACGTTTTGTGGATGTACATTTCTGCCCCACACTGATGTTGCATGATAACCGGAAGAGGCTGAAGCTGACAGTGTTGCAGCCTGTTCACAGGTTGTGCTGGCCCCGTTGTTTTTCCAGGGGACGGTGGGGGTGGAGGTGGTGGATATTTATGCTGACTACAGTAGACACTCACTTGTTTTCACAGGAAACGGAGCACTGAGCATGATGGGACCCTGGTCAAAGCATGCTCGGTGCAGACAAAGCACATCGTGCCCATGATCGTTCATTGGTTGTGTGAAAGTAGCGGGGGGCACTAGTTACCCGCCCGTCCTGGCTTTTGGTAAAATCCTTGACAAGCGATACAAAGTAAAATAAAGGTGACAGCTGAGTCAATGAGGGATACGAAGTGTTGATAACAACACAGTTTTCCTGGAATGGTTCGGGTCCATTCAAGCACTCTTTGAAAAGAAAGACAGGAAAAGATGGGGTTGAATGGCGTGCAGTGTTGAGGACTGTGTACATTGAGTAGGCGGAGTGATGGATGTGAGACTAAGTTGAGCCAGAAAACAGAACTGACCACATGTTGCCTTATCTCAGCCCTGACTCTGCAGTCGGTCTAGAGAGGTTGGCAGGAGGGAAGCGACCCCTCGGGGTGCATGTGGCTCATGCAGCTGTGTCCTCACAGCTTTACACTGCTGCCATGTGCCCCTCACATGTGTGGTCTACCTGGAGCTCTAGTGGAGCCTGGCACCAGTCTTTTCATACGAGGACGTTCTGAGTAGGTAGACATTCACAGGTTTTGTAGTATAGTCATGGAACCTTATAACAAAGCTGCTGACAAGCGGCCTGTACCGTCAACATTAGACCGCGTGTTTGAATTTAGTTGGGCCTGAAAGACCACATCCCATAAAGAAAAAGAAATGTCTTACCTATTTCCAACAATAGGTGAAATTGGGGGTGTCTGGGTAGCGTAGCGGTCTATTCCGTTGCCTACCAACATGGGGATCGCTGGTTCGAATCCCCGTGTTACCTCCGGCTTGGTCGGGCGTCCCTACAGACTCGATTGGCCGTGTCTGCGGGTGGGAAGCCGGATGTGGGTATGTGTCCTGGTCACTGCACTAGCGCCTCCTCTGTTTGGTCGGGGCACCTCTTCAGGGGGTAGGGGGAACTGGGGGGAAATAGCGTGATCCTCCCACGTGCTACGTCCCCCCGGCTGAACTCCTCACTGTCAGGTGAAGAGAAGTGGCTGGTGACTCCACACGTATGGGAGGAGACATGTGGTAGCCTGCAGCCCTCCCCGGATCAGCAGAGGGGGTGGAGCAGAGACCGGGACGGCTCGGAAGAGTGGGGAACTTGGCCAAGTACAACTGGGGAGAAAAAAGGGGGGAAATCCAAAAAAAGAAAAAAGTAGGTGAGCTGTGTTGTGCTTATGGACTCATTTGTACAGATGATATGTGCCAGGCTGTGGAAGAAGCCTCTAGAAGCTTGTGTGAGTCACGTGGCTGAGCTTGCATCCCTCATCTAGTCCCGGTGCAGACCGCCACTGGGTGCGCTACGTTATGGCTGCAGCACAGCTTGTGTCCTGTGTGTTGTGTGTCCCTCAGAATACGTCCCTGGCAGATGCCAGTCCACTGCTGTCCCCCATGCCGAACTCTCCTGGCTCCATGGTCAACCAGTATAGGTTCGACCAGGAAGGGGAGGAGGAGGAGGAGGAGGAGGAGCCAGGACCAGCTACAAACAACATCTTCATCACAGTTGACAACCCTGAGAGCCACGTCACTGCCATTGAGACCTTCATCATGTATAGAGTGGTCACCAGGGTGAGTGTGGGTCTGTGGGTGGAGTGTGTTGACAGGGGGAACTTGTACGTGTGTGTGTGTGTGTGTCTGAATTTGTGACGGAAAGAAAAGTGTGTGTATGCTTGTGTGTGTGTGTGTGTGTGTGTGTGTGTGTGTGTGTGTGTGTGTGTGTGTGTGTGTGTGTGTGTGTGTGTGTGAGAGTATGCTGGCTCACATTGAACAGTGAAAAGTTTATCTGGCGGTAAAGAAATAATTTTTGCTTGTCCAATCAACCCCGTTACCCCTGTCACCCCCCCCCCCCAGACCACCAGTAGTGATTTTGACTCCAGTGAGTATGAAGTACACAGACGCTATCAGGACTTCCTGTGGCTCAAGGGCAAACTGGAGGAAGCTCACCCAACCCTCATTCTTCATGTAGGTAGCAGTATGCTGCTTTCATTACCTCTGTGGATTTATTTGTCTCTATTTTGGATTTTATTTCAAATGGAAGTTGGTGTACGAGATGAAATGGAAAACCCTGGGGAACCCTCATTCTGTTTTAAAACATGTAGACAACTGCATTCACATATATATAAAGCCTGCTCATATATATATTATTATATTTCTTTTTATATTTTTATACTTTATATTATATATTTTACATATATTTTATATTATATCCATCCATTGTATATTTTATATATAATAATAGATAGCTTGTTTTATCTATCTATCTATCTATCTATCTATCTATAATAATATAAAATAATAAAATATAAATAATATAATAAAATAATATAAAAGTTCGAAGCCGCAGCCCTTATTTCAATTTTAACATGTGCCTGCACATTGTTTTTAATGTCAATACATTGAATTGAATTAAATTGAATTGAATATAAAGGCTGCTCCAATGTTTGCATTTTCTTGTATTGTTTTTTTTTCTCTTTTTCTTTTTGTTTTTTGCATTAAGACTTGTAGTTCAACCCATTTAAGAAGTCTTTGTATTTAATTTGGATACCGAGTAGTGTTTTAGCAGGACCAGCCTCGTGAATTGATCTTATTGATCCTTCTGAGGCCCAGTCTGGCCTCTCTTCACTGAGAGCGATTCAAAAAGGTCGGACTGTCCGAAAAGCAAACAGTCCCGCCACAGCTCTGCCGACTCAGCCAAGGGACCGTGAAACTAGTAGGAACCCCCAGAATGGTTGTAAACATGAAAGGTTGCAGACACAAATGCAGAAATGTCACAGTGCCGTGTGATTTCCATGTCAGTGGCCACCACACACTCTTATTACAACTCGTTGTTCTGATGTTGTGACTTCTTCAGTACAGCTACTGTTTGAACTGCCGCCATTATTTTTCACAGTTGTGCTGCTTCTTATCTCGACATAGTCTCTGCAAATACTGCTCCCTTACAACAGTGTCCTCTTGACAACATATGTTTTGCCAGTTATGTTAAAAAACGCTGTCCTGCCTAACGAATGGACTGTTGGACGATTAAAAAAAAATCAACCGTGACTTTTGCTGTCCTCAGCCGCTGCCGGAGAAGTTTGTGATGAAAGGCATGGTGGAGCGTTTTAATGTGGACTTCATTGAAGCGAGGAGGAAAGCCCTCCACCATTTCCTCAACAAGATATCGGAGCACCCCATCCTGTCCTGTAACCAGCACTTTAAAGTCTTCCTCACTGCACAGGTGTGTGTTGACTCACATGTATTCTTATACTCACACTGACGCACACATTTCATTGTTTATTAATCATAGTGCTGAAACAGTCGGTCAGTTGGTTGACAGAACATAAATTGATTTCTTAATCGATCATTTCAGACACTTATCAAGAAAAAAATGACATATTTTCTGGTTACAACTTCACAAATGCTAAGACTTGCTTGCATTTCACCAATTCATGTTATAACAAAAGGAATACTACTGGGTTTTTTTGGCTGGTAGTCAGAATAAGTAAACTGTTGTAAGACATCACTTTGATCTCTGGGAACTTGTAATTTTATCTATTTTATTTATTTAATATGGCAACGCCATATTGGTGCTGATGCTGCACCAATATGGCGGATTGGTGCAGCATCAGCAGTAATGCGGACATTGTACCGGACCGTTGTGGTGAAGAAGGAGCTGAGCCGGAAGGCAAAGCTCTCAATTTACCAGTCAATCTTGGTTCCAACCCTCACCTATGGTTATGAGCTTTGGGTAGTGACTGAAAGGGTGAGATCACGGATACAAGCGGCTGAAATGAGTTTCCTCTGTAGGGTGTCTGGGCTCAGCCTTAGAGATAGGGTGAGGAGCTTGGAGTAGAGCCGCTGCTCCTTCGCATCGAGAGGAGCCAGTTGAGATGGTTCGGGCATCTGATTAGGATACCTCCTGGGCGCCTTCCTTTGGGGGTTTACCAGGCACAGCCGACTGGGAGGAGACCCCGGGGTAGACCCAGAACTTGCTGGAGGGACTACATGTTGAATCTGGCCTGGGAACGCCTTGGGATCCCCCAGGAGGAGCTGGAGGGCATTGCTGGGGAGAGGGACGTCTGGAGTACCCTACTTAGCTTGCTGCCACCGTGACCCGACCCCGGAAAAGCGGCTGATAATGAATGAATAAACAATATGGCAACAGGTATGGGCGCAAGTCCATGAATACTGGGATGACATCCAGTGCTTTACCTGTGCCCCCATCCATAGGGTTAGTGGTTGTGTCAGGAAGGGCATCTGACATAAAATTTTGCCAAATCATTATGCAGATTGACAAGACCATATCGGATCAGTTGAGGCTCCATACTGGATCAGTCAAAGCACGGGATGACTGCCATTGGTGCTGTGCCCTCACATGTCCAGAGACATGTAGGTCAGGTGAATCAGCCATACTAAATTGTCCCTAGGTGTGAATGTTTGTGTTTCGGGCCTGTGATGGCCTGGCGGCCTGTCCAGGGTGTCTCCCTGCCTGCCGCCCAATGACTGCTGGGATAGGCTCCAACATCCCCGTGACCCTGAGCAGGATAAGTGGTGTGGATAATGGATGGGTGGGTGGTTTAGATCAATAGCAGGCGTTCGTTGATCTTATTCCTGAGTAACTGGACGTTTGCAAGCCACAGAGCTGGTAATGGAGGTTTGTAAGGACATCTCCTGTGTTGGAATAGTCCCTGATCACCTGCTGCCACATTGTTTATGCTGCCGGGTGCATTGCCGCCTTCCAGGTAAGGTGCCGTTTGTTCGTATCTCTTCGGGTAGGGGGTGATTGTATGGGTATAATCCATAAGTACATCTCCCAATTTCCAGTATTGTATTTTGGTCATATTTACTGGGAATGAGTAATAGAAGCTAGGTTAAGAGGAGAGGTGATGATCAGTGAGCAGCAGTATGGTTTCATGCCACGAAAGAGCACCACAGATGTGATGTTTGCTTTGAGAATGTTGACGGAGAAGTATAGAGAAGGCCAGAAAGAGTTGCATTGTGTCTTTGTAGATTTAGAGAAAGCATATGACAGGGTGCCGAGAGAGGAGGTGTGGTATTGTATGAGGAAGTCAGGAGTTGCAGAGAAGTATGTAGGAGTGGTGCAGGATATGTATGAGGGAAGTGTGACAATGGTGAGGTGTGTGGTTGGAATGACAGATGGGTTCAAGGTGGAGGTGGGATTACATCAAGGATCGGCTCTGAGCCCTTTCTTGTTTGCAATGGTGAGGGACAGGTTGACGGACAAGATCAGGCAGGAGTCTCCATGGACGATGATGTTCGCGGATGACATTGTGATCTGTAGTGAGAGTAGGGTGCAGGTGGAGGAGAGCCTGGAGAGGTGGAGGTATGCACTGGAGAGAAGAGGAATGAAAGTCAGTAGGAGCAAGATGGAATACCTATGCGTGAATGAGAGAGAGGACAGTGGCATGGTGAGGATGCAAGGAGTGGAGGTGACGAAGGCATTTGAGTTTAAATACTTGGGGTCAACTGTCCAAAGTAACGGGGAGTACAGTAGAGAGGTGAAGAAGAGAGTGCAGGCAACAAGACTGACTGGGGCGTCCGGGTGGCGTGGCGGTCTATTCCGTTGCCTACCAACACGGGGATCGCTGGTTCGAATCCCCGTGTTGCCTCCGGCTTGGTCGGGCATCCCTACAGACGCAATCGGCCGTGTCTGTAGGTGGGAAGCCGGATGTGGGTATGTGTCCTGGTCGCTGCACTAGCCCCCCCTCTGGTCAGTCAGGGCGCATGTTTGGGGAGAGGGTGAACTGGGGGGAATAATGTGACCCTCTCATGCGCTACATCCCGCTGGTGAAACTCCTCACTGTCAGATGAAAAGAAGCGGCTGGTGACTCCACATGTATTGGAGGAGGCATGTGGTAGTCTACAGCCCTCCCCGGATCAGCAGAGGGGGTGGAGCAGCGACCAGGACGGCTTGGAAGAGTGGGGTAATTGGTCAGATACAATTGCGGGGGAAAATCTAAAAAAACAAAAGACTGACTGACTGAAAAAAACAAGCCGACGACGTGTCAGATAGAAGAAACAGCCAGAATGAACTGTTATTGGCTGGTGGTTTTTGTTAACTCAGGCCTTGAGCGGAAAGTCTTGTTGCAGGTAAACAAACCTAAAACCTGTGCTGTTGACCCTCACAGGATTTGACACCTCACAAGAAGCAGGGTCCCAGCTTCCTGAGCCGGATGGGGGAAACAGTGCGGTCCGTGGCGAACTCTGTCCGGGGCCTGAGGAGCAGGCCTGAGCAGTTCACGGCCATGCAGGACTACATAGAGAACTTCAGCAACAAGATGTCCTCGCTGGACAAAGTCACCCAGCGGATCACCAAGGAGCAGAAAGGTATTCCAGCATTTGTTTACCAGTGATTTTTGTTCTAGAAAGAGACCAGAGAAACTTGTCTGTCCCTACAGGGTGTGAGAAATTAGAAATATTATCTTATGTTTCAGATAGATGGTGTCGCTGGCGGTCATTGAAATATGGGCCAGTTTTATATGAGTCAGTTTTATATTGCTCTTTCTTCTAATGCAACTTGTGGCTGATAGTTGTACCTTAAAAAACAAGACCTTGAGCAGGAGTGTTTAGATAAGCTAATCAATAAATGTGGCATTTGATGCTAACAAACATTTTGTGGTGGAAATGACATTGGATGTAGGAAATGTTGATGGACTATGATGAACTATGAAATGAAACACCAATAAATATGGCTGTAAAACAGTGAGGAAAACGATTTTTTGCTGAGGTTTGGGTTTCAGTGGTTTCGATAAATTTGAGCTGCCAGCCAGATTTTCAGTAACTGTGTGTTTTCCAGATGACTGTACTTAAGGTTCCTAATGCAAGCAGTGCTCCTGAGTCTGATTGTTGTGTTGATGATTTTAGTCTAGTAGTTGTGCATCACACAGTTCCATCTTTGCACTTTATCGTCACCTGGCAGTAGCCTGGTGGGAATTATGTAGTGATAATAATAATCATTACATTTATATAGTGCTTTTCTAGACACCCAAAGCGCTTCACATTGAAGGGGGTAACTCACCTCAACCACCACCAATGTGTAGCACCATCTGGGTGAGGCACGGCAGCCATTTTGCAGCAGAGCGCTCACCACACATCAACTTGAGGTGAGGGGGGAGGAGTCATTGAGCCAACTACATGGGGGGATGATGAGGTGGCCAGATGGAGACAGACAGGTTGGGAATGTTGCCAGGACACCAGGGGACCCCCGACTCTTTGTGAGAAGTGCCATGGGGTCTTTAATGACCACAGTGAGTCAGGACCTCGGTTTAACGTCTCATCTGTAGGACGGCATCTCCTACAGCACAGTGTCCCTGTCACTGCACTGGGGCATTGGCATTTGATATTTGTTATTATTAGGACCAGAGGGAAGACTGCCCCCTACTGGCCCCCCAACATCACCTCCAGCAGCAACTCATCCTCCTGGGAGGTCCAAGTACCCGCCAAGCCCATACCTGTTTAGCTGCTGTCATCTGGCAGAGCCAGGGTACATGTTGGAGCACAAATAGGTCGAAGACTCATAAGACCACCTTTGTTCTGCTACACATAAACTTTAAGCATCTATCTGAGCAACGTAAAATAAAGCTAAATATGGTATAGGTCAAAGATTAGTAAGCAAACATCAAATATGAATTGCTTTCATATCTCAGTAGCTACAGTAGAACATTCTCCATGGCTGAGCTATGTGTTCTTAACATTATTTTATGAATGGAGGTCATTCAGCACAGCAGCCATGAGCCTTGATTTATTTTATATCTTGAAAACCACAATGGTTAAACGCATGGCATCTGAATGAGGGCTTTAATTGTGATCGCCTGATCCGTCATTTCCCTCGCCAGTTGGCAAGGGAAACTCTGTCCGCTTCCACACCCAGAGCGCGGTAGTCTTTGGTGGAGGAGAGGGGGGGGGGGGGCGGCTAGCGCTGTGCGCACAGGCGCTGGGAGCTGCCGCAGAAACACATGGGTGAGAATGAAGGAGGGGTCCACCGAGCCCAAAACGGCCAACAGCTTCTCCAGCAGCTCGGAAGGTTTGCTATCGCCGAGTCCGCTGAGTGACAGCAGGCGACCCGCCTTCTCCACCTCCGACAGCTGGAAGAGCTGCAGAAGGAAGCCTTGATGCGCCGTGTTTCCCCACAGCCGGGGGGCTTCCAGCAGCCCCATAGCTCGGGCCGTGGTCCGGGCATCCAACGCCGCCACCACATGGAAACACCTCGTACCGTCCTGCCTTATTCCTCCCAGCTCGAACCGGGCCTCAACGTGCTGAAACCATGGCCGGGCGGGGACGGTGCTGCCAAAACTCGGGCTACTTCCCCCGTCGCTGCTGAGACGCTAACGCTAACATGAGCCGTACCGTTAGCATCCCTCGGAGCCGGAGCGGTGTCGTCATCGCTTTGGGTCGACATGTTGGTTGTCAGCGTGCGGGGTCACTGATGTGGGAGTGCAGGAATGAGGAGACGGAGAGGTTGAGTCAACCCTGTTTACTCGCCACACAAAACAACACCGATACAACACAATCTCTCCTGGCAACCAGCTGACCAACCGCTAGCCTGCTGCAAACATGGCTCCACCCCGGAAACTCTAAGCAGTGCTACGTCAGCACTCTGAACGTCTGCCTAAAAGGAGCAGCAGCCCCTGCTGAATCTACCCTCATTTGTGTATCACCACATTATAATGGCAGAAAAAACACTGTTTTTTCTGTCCGTGTGCATGTATTTCCTTTTTCTCGGTACGTGTAAAAAGGGTTTGTTGCCAAGTCCAAGAACCGGAGAAGGAGAGATACGTATGCCTGGTGGAGATCTGCACTCTATTGTCCTGAACCCTAATATGTGACCCGCGGGCCAGGTCCCACCCACGAGCGCAAGTGTCTGGCCCGTGCTGACCCGTTGGCACTAACGCACCTGTCATAACATGTGAAATAAAGTGTGTGCGGCTCCACTTTATTTTGACCTCACCCCACACTGTACACTTGACCTATGCTATAGAGCATGCAAAGACATCGACTCCGTGTTCTCTATAGTCCTTGACTCTCCAGCTAAGTCCCACATCATCAATAATGGTCCTAAACCAAGAACATGGCCTGCACGAAAAAGTGCAAAGTCGGATGGTTTTGGGTGGGATTTGGATGTGTTCAGATGGTTTTGGGTGGGATTTGGATTTGCTCAAATGGTTTTGGTAGGTATTCGGATGTGTTCGGATGGTTTTGCGTGAGATTTGGATTTGCTCAGATGGTTTTGGGTGGGATTCGGATGTGTTCAGATGGTTTTGGGTGAGATTCCGATGTGTTCGGATGGTTTTGGGTGAGATTTGGATGTGCTCGGATGGTTTTGGGTGAGATTCCGATGTGCTCAGATGGTTTTGGGTGGGATTCGGATGTGTTCAGATGGTTTTGGGTGAGATTCCGATGTGCTCAGATGGTTTTGGGTGAGATTTGGATGTGCTCGGATGGTTTTGGGTGAGATTTGGATGTGTTCGGATGGTTTTGGGTGGGATTTGGATGTGTTCGGATGGTTTTGGGAGGGATTTGGATGTGTTCGGATGGTGTTCGGTGAGATTTAGATGTGTTTGGATGGTTTTGGGTGAGATTCCGATGTGCTCAGATGGTTTTGGGTGGGATTCGGATGTGTTCAGATGGTTTTGGGTGAGATTCCGATGTGCTCAGATGGTTTTGGGTGAGATTTGGATGTGCTCGGATGGTTTTGGGTGAGATTTGGATGTGTTCGGATGGTTTTGGGTGGGATTTGGATGTGTTCGGATGGTTTTGGGAGGGATTTGGATGTGTTCGGATGGTGTTCGGTGAGATTTAGATGTGTTTGGATGGTTTTGTGTGGGATTTGGATGTGTTCGGATGGTTTTGGGTGAGATTTGGATGTGTTAGGACGGTTTTGGGTGAGATTGCTGTGCAACAAGCCAGTCTGCTCTGCCTTGCTGAGGACAAACAGAACATCTGGAGTGCAGAGACAGCCTCATCCAGACATCAGGTCAGCGAGATACCGAGTGTTCCTGATGCATTCAGACATAAAAAGGAAAGAAGGGCTCTTCTGTCAAGAACTGAAATACACTCTCAGCACATAACAGGGAAGGCAAATATCTGTAGTGTGGATATTGAGCTGTTGGCTGTGGGCTTGTAGCCAGATGGACTGATGTGGCAGTTTCCACACATGCCAGTGGTCTGATTATTCAAAGTCCACTTTGAGCTGATCCTGTCAGTGCACATGACATCATCCAGTCCAGTCTGATAGACTGCTTATAGACTGCTTACCCAGCACTTCCATATGTTTCTGATGATGTCCACCTCCCCTCCTCTCCCATCAGCTACGCCACATTTGTAAAAATGCAAAACAAAAGAGCAGAACCCGGGACTTGCCCTGTGCAGAAAGGAAACCATTTGTCCCACCCTGCACACATACAGAACCTGGAGATCAGATGGTCCGATAACAAGCTGGTGTGCAGCATAAAGCAGCTGCTGTGTTACTGTACTCACAGTCATCTGAGGACACTCTGGAGGTCTGTGTTGGTCTTGTTGACTGGGACGTATTGAAGGTGTTACATGGAAGAGCTACTGCCTGGCTCTCTCTTCCAACCTTCAGACCACAGAAACGTCTGTTCTGGTGCCAGTATCCCCTCAGCAACAGCAGGCTCTGATCTGAAATGACGGCTTGCAACTGAGAAGAGAGGTCAGTCCTAAACCACCATGTTTTGACAATAAACTTTTTTTTTTGGTCTGAGGGGAGAGAATAGGTTGGCTCTACCCTCATGTCTTGTGTGTCAGGCTAGCCTGTTGAACCAGAGTACAGCTGTTTCTTTGTGCTGCCTGCTCCTGGTTAGGCAAAAAGAAGTTATCTGTAAAGGTGCTTGTGACTTGAAATGAAGAAACTTTAATGACTTAAACTTTAATCACAGTTTGAAGACAGCCATAAGCTAAGCGGATACTGCTGAGACTGGTAGTTCACCATCAGCTGGTCACACTGGTACTGGTTTTAAACTGGTGTTGTTATGGCTCAATACCGTTAATAACCGGTGTTGCTACATTTAGCCACCAGAGGGCAGCGTTGGCCTTTCTTACAATCTGAGTCCTCCGCTACCATCTCGCATACTCTCGGGTTCGGGGGCGCCTGGTTGACTGAATAACTCTGCTGTAACGTGGGAGCAGCACGGACCATCATGCAGCTGGACAGTGATGCCAACACGGATTTTAATCTGATGCTCCACACAGGGGCATCACTGTTGCGTAGGCTGAATCACTGAAACTGTTTGCCATATGCAGCGCTGGAGCGATGATATCCTACGGAGTAAATGTTAAGGAGGGATCAAGGCTGAATGACATCTAAGTATCATGCCGATAAATCAATAAATAGGTCAATATACCATGGTGACCCCCGAGCGTTGCTGCATTGTCCCAGCATGGGTGCCTCAGCAGAAGTGACCCTCAGACCCTCCACATGCTGGTGGAGGTCCTGCAGCACGCCAGGCCCCAGTAGACTCAACTCCCATGAATGCAGAACAACCCCATCACGTTCTTTGATTTGTCTGGTGCTGATAATACCAACCAAGCCCCTCTGGCGTAGGGAGAAGGGAAGAGCGGCGTTGTCGGCAACGCCACGGTTTTCCTGGGTTTCACACCACCAACTCATGATGGTACACACTCTGTTCAGTACCAAACCCAACCGCACACCACCAACTCATAATGGTACACACTCGTCAGTACCAAACCCACCTGCACACCACCAACTCATAATGGTACACTCTGTTCAGTACCAAACCCACCCGCACACCACCAACTCATAATGGTACACACTCGTCAGTACCAAACCCACCTGCACACCACCAACTCATAATGGTACACTCTGTTCAGTACCAAACCCACCTGCACACCACCAACTCATAATGGTACCAAACCCACCTGCACACCACCAACTCATAATGGTACACACTCGTCAGTACCAAACCCACCTGCACACCACCAACTCATAATGGTACCAAACCCACCTGCACACCACCAACTCATAATGGTACACACTCTGTTCAGTACCAAACCCAACCGCACACCACCAACTCATAATGGTACACACTCGTCAGTACCAAACCCACCTGCACACCACCAACTCATAATGGTACACTCTGTTCAGTACCAAACCCACCTGCACACCACCAACTCATAATGGTACCAAACCCACCTGCACACCACCAACTCATAATGGTACACACTCGTCAGTACCAAACCCACCTGCACACCACCAACTCATAATAGTACACACTCGTCAGTACCAAACCCACCTTGGTATTGTGGTCTAGCGTTGTTGCTTATTTTCAGTTTTGGGGAAACCGTGAAAGGTGCCTCCACCTCTCTCAGAATGCTGCAGACAGTCCAGTACAAAGCCCAACATATTAGGAACAGACACACACATTAGGGTTAGCACTCCTGCCCGTGCCCCTGAGCAAGGCGATGGAAAGGAGAAGTGGAGTTGGTCCCACTGCTCCTTTACAATAGGATGGTTTCATGCAGAGAGCACATTCATTGCAAGAAAACAATAGTGTCTTTATTTTCATTATGACTATGGCGCAATAGAATATTATATATATTCCACCTGGAAATGAAATGTTAAGTTTTTAGTTTTTACAAAAGAGGAAAGTTATCTATACAGCTTTTCAGTTCATTGTTTATATGCCCAAAAAAAGTTTGATTTCAATAACTTTGCTGTTATGGATTTGTAATCATTTTTGAAATGATGAATGGCGATGTTTTCACCGCTGGGAACACGACCACTAGAGGGCGTAGCTCTTCACTCTCCCTCCCCCCAGTGCCTCCAGCGTGCCCAGCAGCAGGGCGTGTCAGTGCATTGTGGTAAATGTACTGCTGTCATTGTGCAGAGTACCTGGATGAGCTGAAGCAGTATGGTCCCACCTACACCTTGTGGGAGGGTGCCGAGGAGGAGCTGGCGGGGCCGTTGAAGGGCGTGGCCAGCTGTGTGGAGCACTGCAGCAAGGAGACAGAGGAGCAGATCCACCACCTCTCCGAAGTCCTCATGCCCGCCCTGCACGAGTACGTCCTCTGTGCCGACACTGTCAAGGTGAGGACGGTTCTTGTGTCCACAACTGTTGTGTTGCCCTGTAGGAAGATCTTACTGCATCATAGCAGTGTGTCTGGTCTGATCTGCTAAGTTTTGGCCATCCTGCTGATGAGTTGTATCCCTTCACTGGCTGGCTTTATGGTCAAGATTCTGGACATAGCATTACAACAGCATGCTACGGGGGGTAGCTGAGTATGAGCCTTAACACCAGAACCACCGGGATGTCACTCCTACCTAAAACCACCATGGGCGGTCAAAATGACCACCGGGTTTTAAACTCTATATTGTGTCAAGATAAATACACAGCTGAGATATTAATGCATTACATATGTCAGTGTGTCTGTTATGAAACTAACTGACACCAAAATCAACATTTTAACAACTTAAATACTATTTCTAAACAATTTAAAATGGCGGCTGTCCAACGCCTGTAAATACTGCAGCGCCTTGGTGGTAGTCATGGTGCGTCTGTAGCGGCGTCTGTAACCAGACGTGTTGGACATCATCACACATCAAGTGTAGACTATTTCTCTGCACTGGAGGGCGCTAGTGTGTCTGTAGGACACAGCAACGAACTTCACGAAGGAAATGACGCCACCAACACACGTCATGAATACTGACATGACGCACACCATCACGCACACATTACAAGATGGTCATGTTGACCGCTCATGGTCGTTTTAGGTAGAGCTTATCACCACTTTTTTGTGCAATTGATCTAAAACTCATTTTAATGCAAATATATGCAGTTTCAGGAGCATTGAGGGAGCGGCAGGTCTGTATCTCTTTTTTTTCCACAAAGTTATTAAACTTTGAAAATCCAGAACGGTCAGAATGACCGTCTTGGTCGTTCTAGTGTCAAACTTGTCCTTTCAACAACAAAGCAAAAAAACAAAAACCAAAAAAAAGCGTGTGTCCAGTTAGACTGTACATATCTATTCCTCATGATCGTTAGACTGTACATATCTATTCCTCATGATCATTAGACTGTACATATCTATTCCTCATGATCGTTAGACTGTACATATCTATTCCTCATGATCATTAGACTGTACATATCTATTCTTCATGATCGTTAGACTGTACATATCTATTCCTCATGATCATTAGACTGTATATATCTATTCCTCATGATCGTTAGACTGTACATATCTATTCCTCATGATCATTAGACTGTACATATCTATTCCTCATGATCGTTAGACTGTACATATCTATTCCTCATGATCGTTAGACTGTACATATCTATTCCTCATGATCGTTAGACTGTACATATCTATTCCTCATGATCGTTAGACTGTACATATCTATTCCTCATGATCGTTAGACTGTACATATCTATTCCTCATGATCGTTAGACTGTATATATCTATTCCTCATGATCGTTAGACTGTACATATCTATTCCTCATGATCGTTAGACTGTACATATCTATTCCTCATGATCATTAGACTGTACATATCTATTCTTCATGATCGTTAGACTGTACATATCTATTCCTCATGATCATTAGACTGTATATATCTATTCCTCATGATCGTTAGACTGTACATATCTATTCCTCATGATCATTAGACTGTACATATCTATTCCTCATGATCGTTAGACTGTACATATCTATTCCTCATGATCGTTAGACTGTACATATCTATTCCTCATGATCGTTAGACTGTACATATCTATTCCTCATGATCGTTAGACTGTACATATCTATTCCTCATGATCGTTAGACTGTACATATTTATTCCTCATGATCGTTAGACTGTACATATCTATTCCTCATGATCGTTAGACTGTACATATCTATTCCTCATTATCGTTAGACTATACATATCTATTCCTCATTATCGTTAGACTGTACATATCTATTCCTCATTATCGTTAGACTGTACATATCTATTCCTCATGATCGTTAGACTATACATATCTATTCCTCATGATCGTTAGACTGTACATATCTATTCCTCATGATCGTTAGACTGTACATATCTATTCCTCATGATCGTTAGACTGTACATATCTATTCCTCATGGTCGTTAGACTGTACATATCTATTCCTCATGATCGTTAGACTGTACATATTTATTCCTCATGATCGTTAGACTGTACATATCTATTCCTCATTATCGTTAGACTGTACATATCTATTCCTCATGATCGTTAGACTGTACGTATTTATTCCTCATGATCGTTAGACTGTACATATCTATTCCTCATGATCGTTAGACTGTACATATCTATTCCTCATGATCGTTAGACTGTACATATCTATTCCTCATGATCGTTAGACTGTACATATCTATTCCTCATTATCGTTAGACGGTACATATCTATTCCTCATGAAGACTGTACATATCTATTCCTCATGATCGTTAGACTGTACATATCTATTCCTCATGATCGTTAGACTGTACATATTTATTCCTCATGATCGTTAGACTGTACATATCTATTCCTCATGATCGTTAGACTGTACATATCTATTCCTCATGATCGTTAGACTGTACATATCTATTCCTCATGATCGTTAGACTGTACATATCTATTCCTCATGATCTATGACCTCTGGGTTTCGCTGGTCGGGCAGTTTACTGATGGTTACTACTGTCTGTGGTAACTATGGGCTGCTCACCCCTGCAAGTTGAACCAGCAAGAAGTTCAGCAACGCAGTTGTTTATTTTATTTTTTATGGTGTTTCTTTTTTTGCTCTACTCCGAGCTCCCTCCACTGCCAAACTGGCTCCTTCGCGTCGAAAGGAGCCAGTTGAGATGGTTCGGGCATCTGATTAGGATGCCTCCTGGGCACCTTCTTTTGGAGGTTTACTGAGCATGTCCAACTGGGAGGAGACCCCGGGGTAGACCCAGAACTTGCTGGAGGGACTACATGTCCAATCTGGCCTGGGAACGTCTTGGGATCCCCCAGGAGGAGCTGGAGGGTGTTGCTGGGGAGAGGAACGTCTGGAGTGCCCTACTTAGCTTGCTGCCACCATGACCCGACCCCGGAGAAGTGGCTGAAGATGAATGAATGATGTTTTGTTTTGGGGGGTTTTTTGCATCATAAATGTGTTGTGTTCATTGTATTTTGAGGTTTGAAAAAACCAAAACGTTTTAGTGCGTTTAAATGTAGTGGTGTAACAGGAAGAAAGGGTGCAGAAGTTGAGGGGGCTGTCTCTGTGTGTTGCTAACTTACTGCTTGTCCATCCTGTCAGGCTGTGTTGAGAAGGCGAGACAACATCCAGGCTGAGTTTGAAGCCAAGACCGAGGCAGTGGCCTCTAAGAAAGGTGACCAGGAAGCGGTACGTGACACTCAGAGGAAGATCTTATTATATTTGATTGATACCGACCAGAAATACGATGTGCATGTCAACCTCACGCATACAAACACACATACATGTGTGAAATCCCACCAACATTCTCACACTCTTACTATCACTCCTGTCCCTGCCTCTTTCTTCCCTTTTCTCTAGGAAAGTGCCCCGTGACTGGAACACTTTCCTAGAGATGAGGAGTATAAATCAAGGCATGGAGAACATGCTCTGTCATGGAGCAGCCTCCAGCTCATCTCGGCGAGGGGGTGGGGGGTGGGGTTCTTCCTGGGGGTGGGGGGGGTCTTCTTGGGAAGATTATCGAAATGTCCCAGGCCTGTACAGTGGAAGTCTGCCCTCAGCTCTGGGAAAACCATTCCTTGGTAATAAGGGCTGTCAATATTATTTCGTCCAATAAGCCTGCGGCTAATGGTGCTGTAATGAAAAAGTACCGCATCCCTTTTTAGTTTTGTTTTTTAATTGGTAGTTTACTTCACATGCTGAGAGAACAGAGAGTGACCCAAGATTAAAAGTTGGGAACCGCAGGAAAGGGCTGTCTTCAGGTATTTTGGATGTGTGTATTTGTGCACACATTTGAGGGACTATAAGATGTAGCATAAATACAGGCATGGGTTGGTAGTCAGAAATATCGAGAGCCCATAAGGTGAAAGGTTCAGGCATAATAGTTGTGACTGTTTCTCAGCCTGTTTTGGGTGACCCTCATGTCCAGACTTGTGCCACTTCCCGTGAAGAAGCAATTGTACTTGCCAACCTCGAGACCTCAGAAACTGGGAGATTTTCCACCCAGGGAGGGGGTCTAGGGGTCGTTCCCCTGAAAATGTTAATTTCAGAGATGTTGTTTCCTGCATGCTAGTGGCTTTGTAAGTATGACATAATGACACACACACAAAGCAGGGCTGGTGGTGGGCTGTAGGTATGGTGTCAGGTGGAGCATAGTCCACGTAGATATTGGAAAGCTATAATTTGACCAGTGACAGAGCTGTATCATGACCGTGTCATAAGGAGCAGATTTCTTTCATGACCCCCTACTCAATTTCAGTTGTGAATGGACCGACCTCATTCAACATGTCCAACATCTCCTGTAGTGAAAGGGGACATGGTAAAGGGATACCCCTGTCCCTGTTTCCAATGGAGTTCTTAATGTATCTCAACAGGCCGAAGGAGGTCCACATTTAAAGTGAAAAAAAGACTTTAGGTAACAGGATTCAGGTGTCAGCGTTTGTTTGCTTCATGGAGGTAACGTTTAAGGCAGCTTAACCAATACAAACTAAAAAGGATTAAAATCTTTGTAAGGCTTAAATTGACGATTTGACATTATTATCTGACATCAACTCTTGTCAAAGGTAGCAGAAGTGACTCGAGCCTACTTGAGATGACGTGTCGCCGTAGAGAGGATTTGTTCCAGCTGGAAGCCGCTAGTAGACAATGCAGGCTTATTCCCGGTATCCATGCGACAATGAACCGACAGGGGAGTCGAGGTTGCCCAGCAACGATGTCCAGCTGTGGCGGCTCTCAGCTGATGTCCCGCTACAGGTTATACGTAGCGTACCCTGGGCAAACCTGCGTGGGTCATTCTTGGCAAAAGTTAGACATTGGAAGGCGATGAAATCTCAAATATCACAAACCCAGCTTGACGCCGTGGTCAGTCAGTAGTGATTCTAAACATGGGAAGTATGTTACGGCGTATAGCCTAGCACAACAAGAGAACCTGTGATTAAACAGTAATCACTCCATCAAATTAAATACTCATCCAGAATGATATTTCTAACTCACTACTAGCAAGATGAGTTCCTATACTACTATTACTAGATGCACACAAGATAAATAACAACTCACTGATCATCATATGATAATATCAATAAAATTATATTAAAGAAAATAATATCAAATAATAAAACACAGTTATCAGCGCATCGTTTGACCTGAAAGACCTAACCACCTATGGCCACTAGATGACAGTATAGTTACATGGTAGAAATACAGTTAAAGTCTTAAATCAATATCTCGGTCAATTTAAAGGGTACAGTCATGGGAGTCAGGTCATGGTTCATGAATTTGTTTGCTGAGCAGTATTGGCTGGATTACTGGAGGGTAAACCAGTTAATTCTCATCAACTCAGACATGTACAGAAACAAAGAGTTACGCTGAAGGCCTGTGAGGAATGTTGCAGTTTACTCCCGGAAGCTAAGGCTACCAGCATGGCTTGGTAGAGAGACAGAGAGAGTGGAGCTGTAAGATCAATAAAGACCAATAAAGTCTCTTACATTTTAAAACATGTCATACTAAATTAACAGAAAAGCTGGTGGGTAGTTTGAAAAGAAACGCCTGGTTGTTTTTCTATGACTCTTGAAATGTGACTCAAGTCCTTTTGTATTAGTCATCACTTCAAGAAAGGGGGCTCCACTTTTATTTTCAATGTGTGCTATTTTTGTGTAACATGAAACTGTTAATTTATGTAACTTTAGAAGAACTTTTCTCAGTCACAGAATATTACTAACTGGAAAATGCAGCTCATGGAAGTTTATTGACAAAAGAAAGGGGGGTTGGCACGTGTATTGGAGCAGTAACCCGCAGTGTGACGTTATAGGCTGGTGCATGTGGTATGTCACATGACTGGCCATTTTCTTTTCTTCTTTGCAGCTAAAGGAGGAAATGGATGGTCTTGAGGACCGCATGGAGTGGTCCAACAACGCTCTGAAGGGAGACTGGCCACGCTGGCAGAAGAGCATGAGGACTGACCTCAAATCAGCTTTAATGTCCACCGCAGAGCAGAATGTGAAGTACTATGAAAAGGTGAGCTGAACCAGGATCTGTTTAACACCTCTCTAGTTGATACTGGACTGACACTCATTAAGGGTTGCAAGTGGGTTCAAATACACTGACTCGAGGGAGTAGGGTGTCTGTGCTCAGCCTTAGAGACGGTGAGGAGCAC
Source organism: Lampris incognitus (assembly GCF_029633865.1). Taxonomy (NCBI): domain Eukaryota; kingdom Metazoa; phylum Chordata; class Actinopteri; order Lampriformes; family Lampridae; genus Lampris; species Lampris incognitus. Next base: position 2,140,415 of record NC_079229.1, on the reverse strand, counting down.
AGACATCCGGAGGGAGCTCGGAGTAGAGCCGCTGCTCCTTCACGTCAAAAGGAGCCAGTTGAGGTGGTTCGGGCATCTGATTAGGATGCCTCCTGGGCGCCTTCCTTTGGAGGTTTTCTGGGCAGGTCCAACTGGGAGGAGACCCCGGGGTAGACCCAGAACTCGCTGGAGGGACTACATGTCCAGCCTGGCCTGGGAACATCCTGGGATCCCCCAGGAGGAGCTGGAGGGTGTTGCTGGGGAGAGGGACATCTGGAGTGCCCTACTTAGCTTGCTGCCACCGTGACCCCACCCCGGAGACATGGCTGAAGATGAGATGAGATGAGAGGCAATGTTAGTTTGTTCCTCCTCACGTCATTTGAAGGTTTGCTCCATATTAGCTTACAGCCAGTAGTGCCCACTGCTTTTACAAACAGGCTTTAACAAGTTTGATCAGGGAAGTCTGGGGAGGCTGAAACATAACTGCCTTTTGATCCATAAAGTGACACGTCTATAGGAAAATAGGAGACTCAACCTCAACATGTCGGTGTGATCTCTTAGAGCTTTACACTGACTATGTACATGCTGCAGGCGTTACTGCTCCATTTTCTTTTTCACTTTGATTTTTAAAAGTGGCCCATGCTTGACAGGTTGGGACGCCGCTCAGCCATTTCAGCAGCAGTGAAAGACAACATGCAGTGCTGATATAGACCTGCCCGTCTGGGCCATGAAAACGGACATGAGTGCACATAAATTCCAGCTTTACAGCAAAACCTAGTGTGATGGGCCCATGCTGGATATGTACTTGATGTGGGACCACACATGAATTGGGATTGAAAAGATATGCTCGGGGGGGGGGGGGGGGGTTGTGTGTTGACACTAAAAAAATCTGTGCCACCTTTCTTTTAGAAAGGTGCTATATAAGTAAAATTATTATTATTATTATTATTGAAGGAAAAGAATCGGAGGTGCGTTGTATTTCAGACTTACATTCACCCAGCACGCTCTTGTTATGCAAAGCATCCCGCGACACAGAGCAGGAGAAGCGGTTTGGATGATGGATGGACGGATGGTTTTTGCCTCATGGTGGCTCCGTGGCCATTTCTTGAGCGAGTGGGTGAGAGAGCCGCCGTAGGGAGAGGGGATGAAGACAGAGAGAGTTTGGGGTAGAGAAACGGAACAGAGGGAAGAAACAGGAGGGGTGGAAAGCAGGATGGGGAAATGCAGAGTGGAGAGAGGAACAGGCGGTCCTTGGTCAGGATTACAGATCAGCCGGCCCCTGCGGAGTCAGCAGGGACTTAAAAGATGAGAAGAAGAGCTCACAAGGAATAACTGGGGAGTGGGGAAGAAAAGGGAGAGAAAGCAGCTTTGTTAACACCCATTTACTTCTTTATTGATCTTTATAATCCCTTGTTTGGGACCAAGCTTTGCATTTGGGGCAGGGACGCTGTGGTTAACGTTTGGAGCTTTGCCAGTAGAGGGCAGCAAGACTCCACTTTTATGTTTCCTTCTTAATCAATTAGTCACGCCAAACGGGTTTTACATTTAAATATTTCCTGTAGATGTTTTTTTTTTAACTTTGTTGGTTTTAATGTCCAGTTTTTTCTTATGGAATTTAATGACAAGCAAAACTCCTTGCACGCATCTATTTCTCCTCTCCCATCCTGCTGGTTGTGAACAAGTCTCGGCCCCAGTGGTCTTCAGGAGGAAACGTCTTGCTGTACCGAGCGCCCCCTAGGTGTGAATATATGCGAAGCATGGTTGTGCTCAGAGACGAGGTTTCTTTATTTATTCGACCCTCCTCACTCACTGAACTCCAGCAAAGTTACTTCAGCGTTGGAAACTAGGGAATGAAGACTGGCCCCAGGTGGACAGACCGTTACTGACATCAGGGCGTTTGAGTAATTAAATGGACCAGTCAGAAATCAATACTTCTACATCAGCTACATGACTTGATTATGCTTGCATCTTTGATGTGCAGAGAAAGACTGAGAAATGTGCAGCCGTTATGGTGCACAAGACACGTCACACACATGGGTTATTAGAGCTATAAATGAAAAGCTGAACGCCAACATGCAGCTCACAGTTCATGTAACCTCGCATTTTGGGCCCACCTAACTTAACATGTTATAATTAGACAAAATTAATTAAATTACACAACCAACGTGAGAGAGAGAACAAACACATTTCACCTCACTGCGCACAGCGACTAACAGGGATGCTCTGCACCACCATATCGTACTTGGAAGATCCTTTGCTACTATTAGTCCTGTAATTTGGCTGGGTGATGGAGAGAACGAGATAGAAATTGATTGTGTTTACAGTTGAGCAAGTGAAAAGCCCTTGTATTTTGGACTGATGGCCTTCATTAAAGGATCTCAGGACATCTCCAGTGTTGGAGGATGCTTTGTCTCAGTTAGGCTGCAGCAGCTTCTTCCCTCGTTCTAGGACAAACAAGTTAGACGGCGAATCGATTCCGCTGTTTGGGAAGACAAGCACCTTAAGTGGCTCATCCATCGTCAGTTTAAATAGTCTACATCTTTCACAGATACATAAGCACCACTTGTTTTTCCCCTCGGATTTGATTTAAGTTCGGAGAAACAACTTTTTATTTCACAAGCAGAACATATCCGTCCTTTGAGAATGACGTTTATTACAGGGCTTCTGTACACTGGCCATCCAGCACAGTGACTCTGCTCGTCCAGATTAAATAAAAGAGTGCCCCCTACTTTTGTAAATTGATAGTCGACTGGTAGCATGAGACCGTTGCACAGAGGAGAAATTCATTCATAACAGGCAGCACTCCCAGTCCAGGTGACAGGATAGTGAGAAAATGTCCTACTACACACACTGTAACCACACCTCTCTGAGGAGATTGTTCCCAGCAGATGGGACATTTAATGGGGGTATGTTAGTGTGGGTCTCTGAATAATGAAGGTATTTTATATACACACACACACACACCATCCAGCGACTCAGGAAGGGGAAGTGGAGCTTGACTCAGGCTGTGTTTCGCCGGGGAGGGGAACTGCTGACCTGGACTGGGGATGTTGTCGGGCGGTTGATAAAACACTTTGAGGAGCTCCTGAACCCGGCTAATATGTCTTCGGTGGAGGAGGTAGAGTCTGAAGACTCTGGGGAAGCCCCACCCATGTCCCAGGCAGAGGTCTCTGAGGTAGTTAAAAAGCTCTTCGGTGGCAAGGCGCTGGGTGTGGATGAGATTCGCCCTGAGATGCTGAAAGTTCTGGACATTGTTGGGCTGTCTTGGCTGACATGCCTCTTCAGTGTCACGTGGAGGTCAGGGACAGTACCTGCAGAGTGGCAGACTGGGGTGGTGGTTCCCATATTTGAAAAAAGGGGACCGGGGGGTGTGCTCCAATTATCGGGGCATCACACTGCTCAGCCTCCCTGGGAAAGTCTACTCTAGGGTGCTAGAAAGGAGGCTCCGACCGATTGTTGAACCTCGGATCCAGGAAGAACAATGCAGATTCTGTCCTGGCCGTGGAACAATGGACCAACCCTTTACCCTTGCGGAAATGCGGAGGGAGGCATGGGACTTGGACCAGCCAGTCTACATGTGTTTTGTGGACTTGGAGAAGGCTTACCACCATGTACCCTGGGGCACTCTGTGGGGGGTACAACGGAGGTATGGGGTACCGGGGCAGTTGCTACAAGCCATCCGGTCCTTGTATAAATAGCCAGAGTGAGAGCTGTGTCCACATTCTCCACACCAAGTCAAACACCTTTTCGGTGGGTGTCGGCCTCCACCAAGGTTGTCCCTTGTGTCCGGTTCTGTTTGTGATATTCATGGACAGGATCTCAAGGTGCAGCCAAGGTGAGGAGCGTGTCCGTTTTGGGAGCCTCAGAATTGCATCTCTGCTCTTGGCAGATGATGTGGTTTTGTTGGCTTCATCAGAACGCGACCTTCAGCGCACACTGGGGCGGTCTGCAGCTGAGTGTGAAATGGCTGGGATGAGAGTCAGCACCTCCAAGTCTGAGGCCATGGTTCTCTACCGGAAAATAGTGAATTGCTCCCTCCGCATTGGGGATGAGTTGCTGCCTCAAGTGAAGGAGTTTAAATATCTCAGGGTCTTGTTCACGAGTGAGGGTAGGATGGAGCGGGAGCTTGACAGGCAGATTGGTGCAGCATCAGCAGTAATGCAGACATTGTACCCGAGCTGAGCTGGAAGGCAAAGCTCTCAATCTTTGTTCCAACCCTCACCTATGGTCACGAGCTTTGGGTAGTGATCGAAAACGGCGAGATTGCAGATAAAAGCGGCTGAAATTAGTTTCTTACGTAGGGTGTCTGGGCTCAGCCTGAGAGATAGGGTGAGGAGCTCAGACATCTTTGGTACACCTACATCCAAGAGAGCCATTGTTAATGTTGTTATCTGCTGCTGTGTTTACACTGCTATGCTTACACCACACAGTACCAAGCCCAGCCTGCCATGTTTACACCTTTACATGGTGAACTGCTGACATCTACAGGTTAGCCTGTAGCTTTCAGCAAACTCACTAAAATGGTCTAGTGTTTAGATATTCTAAGAAGTCACTCCAAAAGAGTTTTTGCCAGACATTGTATCGTATAATTTGTGAGTGTTTGACTCTGGTATGTGTGTTTCTGTTAATGTGTGTCTTGATGTGTTGTCTTTCCCAAAGTAAATACACACCAGAGGATGTTCCCAACAAGGTATCTAGAAGTCGAGGCATCTCTGTGATAGATCTGGGTAGATCTCCCCTCCTCTCTGCTTACTGGGCTCTCTGCTCCTCGTTAAGCAGCCCCGTCCAACCTGGAAGTTCTGGGCAGTTAGACTGCTGGAAGGAAAGTGGTGGAAGGAAAGGGTATCAGTCAGCATCATCTCATTCACCCCCTTTCAACTTTCAAGTTGTATTTATCAAACGCACAACAATACAGTGTGTCACACATTGCTGGCAATGAAATGCTTAGGCATCAGACCAACTGCAAGAAGTTAGAAAGTAACATCAGAACTCAAAGTTAAATCTGGAGTATATTCATTTAGCAGTATTTACAGGCCAAAAAAAAAAGATATTAAACTAAAATCTCAAATTTAAAATCTAAAGTGTATCAATTGACAGTTGAAATGTAACAGTGTTAATAGAGGTAGATACTCCATCCATCCATTATCCAAACCACTTATCCTGTTATCAGGCCGCCGGGATGTAAAATGTACATAGTGCAGGGATGGTACAGCAGAAAAGTTTGTGGCAGAGGTCCCCAACTATCCGCCTGCACCTTTGGGTGTAGAGGTCCAGCATGACTGGTGGCTCAGTCCTGATGATGTGCTGTGCTGTTTTCACCACCCTCTGTATAGCCTTACGGTCAAGGGCGGTGCAGCTGCCATGCCAGGCAGTGATGCAGCCAGCCAGGATACTCTCAACCAGGAATCAGGAACACTTTGTTTGTCATTTCAGTTCACGTACTTGCGCACAAAAAAATTAAACAAAACATTGTTTCCCCCAGCCCACAGCAGTGCAACACAAAGACAAAAACACATCCAAAAACTACAAGAACTACAAGAACACGCGTGTCCAAACTAACACATATATCTAAACTAAAAAATTTTTTTTTTAAATCACTGTCCAGGAGAATCAACGCCAGCCAGGATGACTGTCAAAACTGCCAGTCTGCATGGGCTAGCAGTTAGCTTAGCCTGCCCTGCTTCTGCGTCCTGTCAGACTGCCCTCAGTGTTTCCTCCTCTGGCGCAGCTCCGGGCAGGGCCGGGGTCTCTGGGCCCACCGAACGCAGCAGACAAGGCTCCCTTGGCTGATCCAACACTAGCTCTCTCAGCCAGACACCTTCGACACACCTCCCCGCTCTACACATGACGACACTAAAAACACAGTCAACACTAGGCAGGGCCGCCGCCAGACCTCCCTCGGTGTTATTGGAACTGCTGGTCTGCATGGGTTAGCAGTTAGCTTAGCCTGCCCCGCTTCCGCGTCCTGTCAGACTGACCTCGGTGTTTCCTCTTCGGGCGCAGCTCCGGGCAGGGCCGTGGTCTCTGGGCCCACAGGATGCAGCAGACCAAGTTCTCCCAGCCATCAAACGAAAACAAACTTAGACGCAGACATGGACAAAGACACTGCATGGACGGTACTGAGTGAGGCTGCCGCAAATGTGAATTCGTGCCGCCATCTTCCCACAGCAGAAAAGTGAACGGTGCAGAGTAAAGTGAGGGTTGAGTATTTTGTGAGAGGGAGAGAAGGGGGCACATCAATGGGGCAATTTGTAGAAGCTGCAGCATTTCCTGGAGTCCATGCCAAGGTTATTCATCCTGCGGAGGAAGGAGAGCCATCATCTCACTGCCTTAACAACGATGCTGGTGTGGTTTGACCAGATATAGTCCTTGCTGACGTTCACCCAGAGGAACCTTAAGCTGCTGACTCTCTCCACTGCTAACCCGCTGATGTTGATGGAGGTGTGTCCTCCCCCCTGCAGCTTCCTGAAGACCACTATCACCTCTGTAGTTTTGCTGATGTTGAGATGGAGGTTGTTGTCCTGGCACCACCTACTCTGAATATACAGCCCATCTTTTTTTTCTCAGTGACATTGATACATTGACATTGCAGTACTTAACAGCACATGGTCATACATCAAGCTTAAATTCAACATAACATTTCCTTCATGTCAGCATCAAGGAATGATATCGGGCTAATTCGTCTGCTTGTATGGGTTTAATTCTATTTTGTTTGTGTTGTTTTTTGTTTTGTTTTGTTTTTTTTTTGTCTCTGCAAATGCATCTACCAGTGTGAGTAGGCCTGGTAGTTGGATCGCCTTCATATCAAGTTTGTTTTTTGACTTTACTGAAACATTCTGCAGTATTTCCTGCTCTTTTGTGACCATACTAATCACACGGCACTATAAGTGTATCAGCACGGGCCTGGAGTTCTATAAATACTATGAGAGGCCCAGGCCATACTGGACCAGATGAACTGGTGTGGGTGAAGCAGGAGATGGATGCACTGATGTTTCCAGTTCTAGTAGTATGTGTAGCTGCTGAGCTTCTGTCACTGTTGCACTTCCTGCCCTGCATTCTGCCTCTAAACACTTCAGTCTGTCCTGATGCAACCTAAATAATCTAGGTATGGAAGTCCCAAAGATTAGAATTAGTTCATCTCGACAAAAAGTTTAGTTTCAATTGTTGCATCTTACAATGCTATGATTGTAACTATTCCCCAGTCCTATGTGAATAGTACATGTAACTCTAATTAATGGTCATGGCAATTTGCATATGAAACCTGTGTTAGATCGCTGGTTTTGGTTGTTACGCAACTGTGCTGTTTATAAGGGCCCAGACACACCAAACCGACTAGCAACGACAAAGGCAGTCTGTTGCGTCGCCTCACGTCGCCTGCGTCTGGGCCAAAAAGTAGCACTTGAACACAACACAAAGACTACAGCCGACGGCCAACTAGCATGTACGTTCTGCACTGATTCGCTAAGCTGAACAGCCAATCAGAGTGATCTCTCTCACCAACGGGCTCCGCTGGCCGAAAAGCTGCCGACAAAGGTCCAACTAGTGCCAACAGTGCGGGACACACCACAAAAACTAGGATCACAGATGCTCACCGACAGCCGACATTGGCCAACGGCCGAGCGTTGGCCTGGTGTGTCAGGGCCCTAAGGGTGGGGACACCTGCAGTCAGCTGAGACTGACAGTCACTTAGATGAGTGATGAAACATTTCTCCCACTAAACCTTGTGCCCAGATGAACTGATTCTACTTTCTGGGACTTAATAGTCTACACCAGCAGTACTCAGACTTGGCCAAACCAGGAGCCACATTGACAATATATACATATATATATATATATTTTTTTTTTTTAAAGAGCCACCTTACAAAATATACCTCCTCAGCCAGCCTTCATAGGGTCATAGGTTGCTCTTATTGGGAAATTGGATTATTAACAGTACTGCTGGAAACTGTGACTCATGCTTTGATGGAGTGCACCAACCATCACACAGACAGAAGCCTCATGTAAGCAGAGCTGTCAGGAACTGGAGTTACAGATCATTCATGAAATCAATAGTCAGTGTTGGAACACTGTGAAACAACAAGAGCTGTTATTCAGTTTCTCCATCACACTGGACTCTACATGAAGATTTAGAATCAGAACCATGTTTATTGGCCATGTAGGTTTACACAAACGTGGAATTTGACTCCAGTGTTGTTAAACTTGTTAAACATGCAGTCCCTCTTATGAAACCCAGAGAAAAGCTGTGTTGCTGAGCGTTGAAAACATGTAACACTGTAATGATACAGGCCTCCGGGTGGTGTGGCGGTCTATTTAATTGCCTGCCAATACAGGGCTCGCTGGTTCAAATCCCTGTGTAACCTCCAACTTGGTCGGGCGTCCCTACAGACACAATTGGCTGTGGGTGTGGGTGGGAACTCGGATGTGGGTATGTGTCCTGGTCGCTGCACTAGCACCTCCTCTGGTCAGTCGGGGCATCTGTTCAGGGGGGAGGGGGAACTGGGGGGAATAGTTTGATCCTCCCACATGCTACCTCCCCCTGGTGAAACTCTTCACTGTCAGGTGAAAAGATGCGGCTGGTGACTCCACATGTATGGGAGGAGGCATGTGGTAGTCTGCAGCCCTCCCCGGATCAGCAGAGGGGGTGGAGCAGAGACCGGGATGGCTCGGAAGAGTGGGGTAACTGGCCAAGTACAATTGGGGAGAAAAATGGGGAAAAACAAAAACAATGTAGTGATACACGCATGTACTCTGCATATACACAAACTCTGGTTCGCCATGCTGTGTGTATGTGTGTGTGTGTGTGTGTGTGTGTGTGTGTGTGTGTGTGTGTGTGTGTGTGTGTGTGTGTGTGTGTGTGTGTGTGTGTGCGCGCACACAGGGTTTTTGTTTTGTTTTGTCCCTGGCTAGGGCCACATTACTTGGACTGGTGTCCATGCCTTGCCGGGTCAGGTTGTCTGGTACTGAGTCAGGTTGTCTAGTACATGGTCAGGTTGTCTGGTATCGGGTCAGGTTGTCTGGTACTGGGTCAGGTTGTGTGGTACCGGGTCAGGATGTCTGGTGTCGGGTCAGGTTGTGTGGTACCGGGTCTGGTTGTGTTGATACTGAGTGGTACAGGATGTCTGGTGCCGGGTCAGGATGTCTGGTGCCGGGTCAGGTTGTGTGGTACTGGGTCAGGTTGTGTGATACTGAGTCAGGTTGTCTGGTATCGGGTCAGGTTGTCTGGTACCAGGTCAGATTGTGTGGTACTGGGTGGATGGAGCTGCAAACACTCCCACAGCTGCACTGCAACACTCACAGACTTCATCTTGGGCCTCATTTCTCCTCTCTGGCAAGCCACAGAAGGTGCCTCCTGATTGGCTGACTGTCTTACCTACTTGGCCCTGCATGAGTCAGTCAGTCAGTCAGTCAGTCTGGTTGGTCAGCCATTCAAGTCAGCCAGTCACTCCGGAAAAAATGACTGACACAATTACTCAGTGATGTAGTGAGTCAGACTGTGAGACCCTCCAAGCAGGCAGCTGAAGGAGACTGATGACTGTTGTTTGTGGTGGACAGCAGGAGGAGTCAGAGGAGGGCTTTGTATTCATGAGTTCAGATGTGCTGCTAAAAGATGTCGGCTTCTCATCCCTCAGTCGGTATTTATCAGCAACCTCGGCCAGATGTCAGACGGCCTTGGCACGCAGACTGTTCCAGATGGGCACATTTGGTTTAATTATAGCCACAGTGTTTGTGTTCCTTGTGGCCCGCTGTGTCAGCCACATTGGTTCTGACATGTTCACCTGTCCTTGCTGCGGGCAGTGTTTGCCATCTTTAATGCTCGAGAAGGTTGGCTATACATATCCGTTCTGGTGAGAGAGCCGGGACAGCTTGAATCAGTGTACCTGTCAGTCAGAAAGGTGAGAACAAGGCAGGAAGTGGTTCTGCAAAACGTTTGTACACACACTGCTGTATTTAAAGTGGTGAAGGCCTGCGGCGAGCCTGGACCACAGAGACCACATGAAGTGTGTGTCCGTCAGAGGATATGAGAGGGAGGATGCTCATAGGGAGGTGGAGGGCTTCATGAGATTAGAATAACATTCCCTTAGTCACACCAAACACACACACACACACACACACACACACACACACACACACATGCGGTGGCTCGCGATGCCTCTGTTAGTGTAACATGCCTCCACTGATGAGCACTGGGGAGGTAGGTGAAGATGAGAGGATGAGGTGAAGAGGAGGTGAAGATGAGAGAAAGATGAGTGGAAGATGAGGGGAAGGTGAGGTGAAGCTGAGTGGATAAGATGAAGATGATGGAAAGATGAGGGGATTGGATGAAGATGAGGGGAAGGTGAGGGGAAGCTGAGGTGAAGATGAAGTGAGGATGAGGTGAGGATGAGGGGAAGATGAGGGGATTGGGTTAAGATGAGGTGAAGATGAGGGGAAGGTGAGGTGAAGCTGAGTGGATAAGATGAAGATGATGGAAAGATGAGGGGATTGGATGAAGATGAGGGGAAGGTGAGGTGAAGCTGAGGGGAAGATCAAGTGAGGATGAGGGGAAGGCAGAAAGTGAGGGTTCAGAAGAGAAAAAGGGAGAGAACTCGTTGGAAAGGCATTTGTGCAGACGGAGGTCTGATAACCTGACAGGTTAGGATTAGTGATGATGGTGATGATGTTTGAGGTGGGGAGATGAGAATATGAAGATGCAGTTAATTACAATAAGGATGGTTCTGTATTTTACAAATCTGTAAACACATCTTCATCAGATTAGTGAGGGAGGCACAACAAAGCTGTGAACGTGTTGTCGTTGCAGTCGTCTGCATATAAATCATCATGTAACCATGTTAGCGTTATAAATCATCATGTAACCATGTTAGTGTTATAAATCATGATGACAACACCCCGGTGGCTGTGTAGCATGTTATTGATGATCATTTGTGATGTTTCATGATGACAGACCTGTCAGTAGGTACGATGACAACACCCTGGTGGCTGTGTAAGGTATACGGTGAGCAGGAACATAATGAGGATGGTTTCTTCTTCACTTGCAGTGTTTGGCTGTGTGGGAGTCCTTCCTCCTCTCCCAGAGGACCGAGCCCAGCAAGGAAGGAGAACAAGAGAGCGTCCCATAACATCTGAAACATCCACCACGACTTGCCCCGGCACCTTCTTCAGAAACCATGAAGAAGACCCCGCACATACCCACACAAAACCTAGTCCCCGTCGCTTTCCTGCTAAAGCTTCCAACACATCGCTCACGTTCAGGTGAAACACAAACCCACAAGCATCTCAGCACCTTCCTCCACCCGCTGATAACCTGCAGGCTCCGGCAAAGCCCTCAACATCACGACACTCTGTGCCCGACACACACACACACACACACACACACACACACACACACATGCAGTGTTACCACCATTCTCCCAGGTCATAAGCCAGAGGACCTCTCCTGACTGCCATCTAGAGGTTAGTCCCAGGTTCAACATTTGCCAGTGATGACCGTGAGTCTTACAAACAGGCTGAGCAAGTAATGTCTGTGATTATCCATGTTCACATGCATGGCCAGCCACTAAAGCCAAGGATCAGAACGGCAATAATCAGATGCAACACCATCACTTACCCACCGAGCTGTAAGGTGTGGCAGGTGAAGTCTTTCTAGGAGCTTGTTCAAACACTCTGGGCAGTTGTTTGTGTCTGCCTGTTGTCAGTAGGTCTGTGTACAGTAGATCTGTGTACAGCATCATCAGGTGTCTCCAGCAAAGCCTATGCATCAGGCGAGATCAGATGAGTGCAGCATTTAAAGGTACCCCCCCCCCCGTGAAGCCGTGCACAGTCCAACACCTGTTGAGCTTCTTACTTGTTTACCTGTTTCAAGATCATTAACTTTGATTTCTACATAACACAAGTTTGAGAAATGTTTTATACCGTTAAACATTTTTGCTTTTTTTGTTGCTTTTATCGTTACTGGATGTGTATATAATTGTGATTTAATTTGAATGGCTGGGTGCAGGCATAATAATTAAAGAAATGTGGTACATCTAACTGGTGTTGGCTGTTTGATACCGTTAATAACCGCTGGAAATCTATCAGAGTGCTTCACGTTCTTTATTCCAGCTGAAGTTATGGTGTCCCTCTTAGAACACAGTAAAGAAACAGAAAAAGAGCCTTCATGGATTTACTGTTTGTGTGCCTGCGACAGAGGAGTGTGTCAGATGTTGAAGCGTGTCACAGTACAGAGTGATGTCGTTTGCATAACATCACACTGTGTTAGTCACAGTACAGAGTGATGTCGTCTGCAAAGAGTGATGTCGTCTGCATAACGTCACACTGTGTTAGCTGTGTTCCCAGGATCCGCGTCTACAGGGTGGGAACTGTTCACTGCTGAGCTGATGCAGCAGGCGCAGCAATGGCTGCTCCACCTTGTGTGTTGGGTTTGATGACATGACGAGCTTTGTTCTACTTAACGGGACTGAAACACTACAACCGTGGAATCTGTTTGGCTTGGTTTTACCCGAGAGCTAAAAATAAGAGTTGTTTAATTTTCTTTCATTGGGAGATGACGTCCGTCCCCGTACAGGGGGTGTCGACTGTGCCGGAGTTTAAGTGATGTTACATGTTTTACCACTTACGTACGTTACTGTGAACAGCTTATTACATTAAATATTAAAAAGGACCTTTCAAATAAAGCACTGCCCTGGAAAACATGTTGTTCATAAGCACTTTACCTGATGCAGTAAAAACCCAATGTGGCTAGGCGGCGAGAGAGACATGTGACCACAGAGCACGTTTTTGTACTCACATGTTCAAGAAAAGAACAGGGGAGGAGGGAAGTGTGCAGCGGGCTGGCAAGTCTCGCACTGGACACTCAGCTGAATAATAGATCCCCACCGGATTAGGTGTCCATTAAACTGTTGTCTTGCTCGGAGCGCCACGGTTGGCACGTCTCCCCATCTGTCTCTCTCCCACCTCTTTTCCTAGTGCCTTTTTCGACTAATGGTGTACCCACAAAATGAGTCAAGGATTCATAATTTACCATGTTAAGGAAGAAGAATTTTCCATGGCTGCAGTAGATGCACCAGCATTGGCCATAAGGAAATGAATATTCTATTTGCCTAGATGAACTCAAGCCAAGTATGCTAATTGCATGACCCCTGAGCTTTCAGCCCGTGTGTGTGTGTGTGCATGTGTGTGTTGCGAGATTTGCTCACAGTCACAGTGTTGTGATGCGACTAGTGCAGCATGCTAGTGAGACGTTGCATGTGACCTTCCTCCCTTAGCCCTTGCCGCTGGCCATCCCAGTCCTGGTTAAAGGAAGCCGAGCCTGTAAGTCTTGCGAGGCAGTACACTGCCTCTCCCTCGCCAAGACTCCTACCATGCCTCCTCATGGTAGCCCACAGTAACCGGCAGTCTTGCAACTCCACGCTAAACTAGTAGGGGATCTTGGCGCTGCAGTGGTCCACAGAGGCAGGATGACTGGGCCCACCCTGCCATCAGCCAACCCCTGCCCTGCTGCCTTGTGGGTAAATCCAAGAAGACAAAGGCTAGGAGCGCACACCCTGAAAGAAAAGCAAGTGATGGCGGCAAGCTTTTAGGCAGCGTCCAACAGACTAGACCACTGGCAGCCTCCTGCAGCAGGGGGAGATATCAGTCATCTTGGGAATAGCCCTTGCCACTCGAACCCATCTCCTTTATGTCAAGAACATGATGTTGGGAGTAGTGCAATCCCCATGTCACTCCAAACATCTTCAACGTGCAGGTACCTAACAACCACTTGTTGGGAGTCTTCCATCTGTACCCCACCTCTTAAAAAGTCTGCTGGCAGTGGGGTGCCTGGTGACGGGAGCAGGGCTGAATGACCTGGGAGCTCCTAGTCAGGCCCTACACAGCAGCAGCACAGGGTATTGGTCGCTAGCAGCTGGGACTGAGTGGCAGCTGCTTTCGGCAGACCCCTGTGTATCTGAGCAGCCCTCTTCATGGACTGCATTGCTCACCCTGAACACGTGGTGTCTTATCTAGTGTGTGTGTGTGTGTGTGTGTGTGTGTGTGTGTGTGTGCGTGCGTGTGTGTATTCTTTCCATCTGGTAACAGCGATGGGCCAAATTGCCCTCTGTGTCTGACATCATGTGAATGGTGCGTGTGCATCCTACACAATGTGGCCCCGGGGCTACGGGGGCCCGGACTCATTGTCTCCGTGATGTGATAGAACTTAACGAGCATAGCCCACGCCTAACATCACACATGTGCCTGCCATCTCCTAATTTTGACTTGGGCTGATCCAATAAACATGGCTGGCTGTGTCAGAGTTGATTTAACATATTATTATTATTATTATTATCATTATTATTATTATTACTGAGCTTGTTGAGGAATCATATTTGATGTGATTTGGGTTAAAATAAGTTGCCCGATTACACAAGTTGTTCATTCTACAGTTTGATCACACACTTCCCTCGTTGAGATCACCACACACAAACAAGTCTGTGCTGAGAACTATCAACTGCATTCTCAACTCTGTAAGAACATTAGGCCAGAAGAAGCAGGTCAAGGGTTAACCTTAAAACATAAACTGTTCTCCTGGAGTCAGCAGCTGGGCTGGGGAGTAGGTTTTAGATGGGTTGGTGGAAGGGTTTATTCAGAGATGCTTTTTTGTGGAGAGGTTTCACTCTTTCTGCATTTGCTGTTAGGTCATACATCTCTGATTCATCGTACTACGTTCACATTAACAGCACATGAGGAAGATGTGCGATGCTGCAGCTGTGTTTCAGTAAACGTGCATTTGAAAGGAGCCAAACAGCCGTAACAACTCTAGCAAATGTACACCCCATATTGAATGAGGTGATTGTGATTGAAAATATTCATCCCTTCAAGATGAAGAAATAAAATCATGTGTGTGACCCGAGGAGAATTGTGGGTATCCTTATTGATGTAATTTCAGACTTATGGCAGCCATCCCCTTGTGGTGCCCCAATCTATATGCTACAAACCTTGCTCTTTAACTAGACAAGGGAGAGTGTATAGATTGGATGTAGACAGTTATGGAGATTGATACAGCCATATAACTCTGAAACGACTTACTGGCCAGACTCCAGAGGCCAAGGATCCTTGCTAAGAGCTGAGATGAGCCAGGACGGAGAAGCACTTTCCCTATTAGAGGTTCGGCTCGAGAACAGCTTTATTATTTTGGATGAGCTGCCTGTCAGTGAGCACAATGCTAATGCCACAGCTAGCATTAGCACCGCTAGCTCAGACGCTAACACAAAGACCCATGCAGCCACGGACCGTGATACAGATAAGCCCGCGAGGAGCGTCTCTCGGTGGCACCCAGAGGTAAACAACAGACCAATAGCCGCTAAAGCTAATGTCACGTCATCAAAACAGACAGCAGAACAGCAGAACGTGCACAGGACAGTCAAAAGAAGTGAACCAAGCTAGACAAGACCTCAAACCAAAGACTCTGCTGGTAAGTGACCATATAACAAGAGATGTGAAAAGCAAAGTTTTGAAAACCGTCTGTCTACACAATGCTCAAGCACCACCACAAGTGTTATTCAACCATCCGGGCATGGACACACTTATTGTGCATGCTGGAACAAATAACGCCTGTTTTGACCAGCTTCAGGGAGAACAACGTGTACTCAAAGTGCACAGCTAATTTATCTAATCTGACTCCAGTTGTACGCCAGCAACCACAGCTTGGTGTAAAGAAACACACATAATACTCGTAACACACTAATGTAGTGTTGCTAAACATCAGGTCTTAAAACATTTTTAATCAATGATTTTATCCATGGATGGATGTCCATCCTTTATCCAAACCACTGATCCTGCTATCAGGGTCGCAGGGATGCTGTGGCCTATCCCAGCAGTCACTGGGTGGCAGGCGGGGAGACGCCCTGGACAGGCTGCCAGTCCAACACAGCCGATTTTATAAGTTCAGAAACTCACTTTACTGAAATGCAGCAAGCACAATCTCAATTTTTATGTTTTCAGCTGAAACGTGGTTTAGACCAAGACAACAGCGCAACTGTTCCTATTCAGTCAACCCCTGCCAACTTCTGTTTAGTGAGCGAGACAAGACAGCATAAGAAAGGAGGTGGAGTTGCCATTTTATTTGCTCCAATGGGAGAAGATATCTTCTGGCAATTTTGCTTCTTTTGAATACGTGGCTCTTCAGGTGAATTCCTTTTCTCGAGTTATATATCTAAATATTTATAGGCCACCTACATACAGTGCACACTTCTTTGATGACTTAGCTGGACTGCTATATATAATCTGTAATGAATTTGACAAGTTGGTTATTGCTGGTGATTTAAACATCCATGCTGACGACCCCCAGGACAGAGGAACTACACAGCTGTGTTGTGTTCTGATAACTATGGACTGACTCAGCATGTGCCGGAGCCCACACACAAGGGCCACACTCTGGACTTCATTATCTCCAAGGGTCTGAACACTTCTAAGGTTGTGGTGACTGATGTCGCCCTCTGATCACTCCTGTGTTTTCATTGAGAACTCTATCTCCATGCAAACAAATAAACAGAGGTGATCACAAAACGGCACATCACTGACAGCGCAAGTGAAATATTTATTCGGGCTTTTTTGTCCACACCCGCCCTCTCTTGGGTCTCAGTCAATGAACTTGTAGATCATTTCACTTCTAAAGTTACACATGTTATCAGTGCCATTGTACTCACCATGGTGAAGGTGGTCTCTGGTAAGAAGAGATCTCCATGGAGATGTGCCACGCTGGTCAGAATAGAAAAAAAGAGAACGCTGAACACTGGTGGCGAAAACAAATCTTACTGTTCATTATGACATCTATAAAGACGGACTGCACATTTATTACTTGAAACTGAGGAATGCAAGGTGATCCTACTTCTCTGACATCATTGCCAAAAACAATAATAATGTAGGTGTCTTGTTTGCTACTGTCAACAGGCTAGCAAACCCTCTTGTGGCAGTAGCCTGTGAAATTCTACTTGGTAATTCCTGATTTTCTTGTTCGATGCAAAATACTACCTGGCACTCGCCATGACCGCTCAAGTAACAGAAAATACTACCTGGCACTCGCCATGACCGCTAAAGTAACAGAAAATACTACCTGGCACTCGCCATGACCGCTCAAGTAACAGAAAATACTACCTGGCACTCGCCATGACCGCTCAAGTAACAGAAAATACTACCTGGCACTCGCCATGACCGCTCAAGTAACAGAAAATACTACCTGGCACTCGCCATGACCGCTCAAGTAACAGAAAATACTACCTGGCACTCGCCATGACCGCTCAAGTAACAGCAAATACTACCTGGCACTCGCCATGACCGCTCAAATAACAGGATATACTACTTGGCACTCGCCATGACTGCTCAAGTAACAGGATATACTACTTGGCACTCGCCATGACTGCTCAAGTAACAGGACATACTACTTGACACTCGCCATGACTGCTCAAATAACAGGGCATACTACTTGGCACTCGACATGACCGCTCAAATAAGTAACAGGACATACTACTTGGCACTCGCCATGACTGCTCAAATAACAGAAAATACTACCTGGCACTCACCATGACCGCTCAAGTAACAGAAAATACTACCTGGCACTCGCCATGACCGCTCAAGTAACAGAAAATACTACCTGGCACTCGCCATGACCGCTCAAGTAACAGAAAATACTACCTGGCACTCGCCATGACCGCTCAAGTAACAGCAAATACTACTTGACACTCGCCATGACCGCTCAAATAACAGGACATACTACTTGGCACTCGCCATGACCGCTCAAATAACAGGACATACTACTTGGCACTCGCCATGACTGCTCAAATAACAGAAAATACTACCTGGCACTCGCCATGACTGCTCAAATAACAGGACATACTACTTGACACTCGCCATGACCGCTCAAATAACAGGACATACTACTTGGCACTCGCCATGACTGCTCAAATAACAGAAAATACTACTTGGCATTCGCCATGACTGCTCAAGTAACAGGACATACTACCTGGCACTCGCCATGACCGCTCAAGTAACAGCAAATACTACTTGGCACTCGCCATGACTGCTCAAGTAACAGGACATACTACTTGGCACTCGCCATGACTGCTTAAGTAACAGGACATACTACTTGGCACTCGCCATGACTGCTCAAATAACAGAAAATACTACTTGGCACTCGCCATGACTGCTCAAGTAACAGGACATACTACCTGGCACTCGCCATGACTGCTCAAATAACAGAAAATACTACTTGGCACTCGCCATGACTGCTCAAATAACAGGACATACTACTTGGCACTCGCCATGACTGCTCAAGTAACAGAAAATGTATACTCCAGTTAAAAAAAAGAAAATCCAAAAAATTTTTTTTTTAAATTTTACAAATAAATTCTGTTTACTAGTCGTGTACTTATATAAGTCATGGATGCAAATGATATTGAATGATTAACAAATGATTTCACTACATGCGCAAATGATTTCAAATAACGTCACAAAATGTCCTCTCAGAAGTCTCGATGCTCACTGAGAAGACCCTTCCTGATGAGAACATTTGTTTCCCTCTAGTGAACTGTGACTCACGCCGGCATCATCTACCAAGAGCAACACGTTTCCCTCATCAAGTCCCACCAGCCTTACTGTCAGTCAATCAGTCTCCACCTCTTACACTTAGCCAGCCCCCCCCTGCAGACAGCTGCTCCTGTGTCACTGTCAGTGTGGGGGATTTAGCCTATGGTAATAGGAATACACATTTCTGAACCCATTCCCATATCACTCATCCACCTCTTCTCTCTCTCTCTCTCTCTCTCTCTCTCTCTCTCTGGCTCTCTGTCTGGTTCTAGCTCTTTCTGGGATAAAGTCTCAGGAAAAGGGTCATGAACACTGGTGAGTAATTGAACCGTTTCAACCTGGGAGCCCTCCATTCACTCACGCTGTGGCGTGAACATAAGAAAGCCAACTGCGTGCTTCAAAGTACACGGGAGAAATTACATCTGCTGGAAGGTGGCTTCTGAAAAGAAAAGAAAAGTAAAAGAACACAGAAAGAAAAGGAACTATGACTACACCCGTCACCAAATGTGGGACTCTACAAATCAACAGAAATTAAATGCGAGTTATATTTCATCTCATAAGCCCATGCACAAGCTAGTGCATTCTTAGTGCCGGTCCCCAGCCCGGATAAATGGGGAGGAGTGACATTGGTGAGGTGGTGGTAGGAATGACAAATGGGTTCAAGGTGGAGGTGGGATTAAATCAAGGATTGGCTCTGAGCCCTTTCTTGTTTGCAATGGTGATGGACAGGTTGACGGATGAGATCAGGCAGGAGTCTCCGTGGACGATGATGTTTGTGGATGACATTGTGATCTGTAGTGAGAGTAGGGTGCAGGTGGGGGAGAGCCTGGAGAGGTGGAGGTATGCACTGGAGAGAAGAGGAATGAAAGTCAGTAGGAGCAAGACGGAATACCTATGCGTGAATGAGAGGGGGGACAGAGGAATGGTGAGGAGGCAAGGAGTAGTGGTGAGTTTAAATACTTGGAGTCACCTGTCCACAGTAACGGGGGGTTTCCCCCTTCTCATCAACAGTCAGCACCAGTTTTTAAAGTTGGAAAGGGCTGCTATGCCACGTCACATACAGTTTAAACATGACAGATGGAACTTAATGGTATTCATTTTTTTAATGTTTTTCTTAACAATAAAAAACTGCCCCTCCACGGCATAGGGGTTGTGTTTGTATGCATCTGCCTTTGGTATATCTTGAGATGTTTAAAGGCTTGTTGACCCTGCAAGCTTCTGGGTCAGTGCAAGATTATGCCACGTGGTCCTCAGTGGCAGACATACGTAGGCCCAATGAAAGAACAGTCATGATGGATAAGTATGAATAAAAGCTGTTGCCTGAATATTAGCCAGCGTGTCCACCTGTGTGCTGAGGCTGGTCCAGCCACAGTGGGACAGGGCATAACGGTACGATGAAAATGAGGGCTGCCACAGGGTTCAATGACAGGATGGTGGGGATCGGCAGTTCGAACCCCCGTGTTACCTCCAACTTGGTCGGGCGTCCCTACGGATACAATTGTATCTGGCCGTGTCTGCGGGTGGGAAGCCGGATATGGGTATGGTCACTGCACTAGTGCCTCCTCTGGTCGGTCAGGGTGCCTGTTTGGGAGGCAGGGGGGAATAGCGTGATCCTCCCACGCGCTACATCCCCCTGGTGAAACTCCTTACTGTCAGGTAAAAAGAAGCGGCTGGTGACTCCACATGTGTCGGAGGAGGCATGTGGTAGTCTGCAGCCTTCCCCGGATCAGCAGAGGGAGTGGGGCAGCGACCGGGACGGCTCGGAAGAGTGGGGTAATTGGCCGAGTACAATTGGGGAGAAAAGGGAGGGGGGATGACAGGATGGGATGAGGAAGCCCTCCATTATGTTCAGCAGGAGGACTATTGACAGCGCTGACCACTGCGCCACTGTGCTGCTAGCTATTATGGCTGGTAAAACAACATCGTTCAAGGTTAGTTTAAGGTAGATCCAAAAGACATTTAAATGTGGCTTAGTGTTCTGTAAATCAAGCTCTTTTTATGTTGGGGTCTTGTTTTGTTGAGAGGATCTCAGGAAGACCTGCACTGAGTCAGCCAAGCGCTCTAGAGCGGAGCGTCTGGAAAGTCATCCAGACAGACGTGGGTCATGGTGAACATCACACTTGTGTTTATATGATCCAGCCTGTCGTTCATCAGGACTGTTATCACCGACCAGGCTGTGATGGGGAGCTCAGTCTCGGAGCTCTCATGGGCCCCACCTTTTAATGTATTTAATCAGTGTATTTTGCAAGGTCTGTGTGATGTCTTGTCCCCCTCAGCCAATGAGGACAGTGAGGATGAGAGCTGATAATGAGACGAGGCGAATGAGAAAGAGGGAAGCTGAGAGAAGTTACCACGAGCTTGCCATTGAAACAAAGTCTTATCCATATAGGCTAAGAAACACTTTGGAAATATTATATATATATATATATATATATATATATATATAAAAACACACACACACACACACACTATTTAAAGTACTGTCTTGATGTATGCTCATGAAGCCAGGTAATGACATCACAGAGGTGCATCAGATCATGTGGACACAAGGTTTATTGAGAGAAACGTGTCGTCAATATGTAAGTCACCTCTTTTGTCTCACGTGACTGCAGGTATCTCCACCCTTGTAAACAATACAGTGGTATAACAACCGAAACCAACGACCAGTGTCATATGCAAATTGCCGTGATCACGCCGAGTCTAGATGAGACCACTTTCCAACACGTGACCGAGTTCACGGAGAGGGCTCGTCTAGCACAACATGGAAAGTCAAAAACCAGAAGGCAAAAGAAGTTCGACCTACTTACTGCTGCGCGCCACAGACAACGGACGGGATTAGCAGTAGCGGTTATCCTGCTAGATTAAAGATGAACCTGCACATCAATCATTCATAATGGTACACAACGTGTTCAGTAGCAGCTCTCTCACAACGCTGCAGACGGGCCAGTACAAAGCCCAACACAGTAAGAAAACACACACACACACACAGGTTAGGGTTAACACTCCTGCCTGTGCCCCTGAGCAAGGCGACGGAAAGAAGAACTAACTGGAGATGGTGCCCGGGCGCTGCAGCTGCCCACTGCTCCGAGACAATAGGGTGGTTACATGCAGACAACACATTCGTTGTAAGAATACAATGACACAATAAAGTGTGTTTCTGTTCTGTTCTTGTCAGATGAACTGGTTCAACTTCCTGTGGTATTTAAAACACTGCTTGTGTTTACAGCGAGGACACATTCATACACACTGGGAGTGTGCTCGGGCCGCCCCCCACCAAAAAACTACCCCCTGGTACAAGCAGCTTATTACGACCTATAGTTACGTGTTAAAGTTAAGCGACCTCTAGCGGTCGTGCGGCCAATAGCAATAGTAGTTACTATACTAGACGGCGAAACAACACAACAACTGACTCCATATTCTATTGTTCTCAACTTGTTTTTATCACTATTTACTGACGACTCACCCTTATTAGCCTGGCTATGAGGCGTTGTAAAAAGGATGTCAACAGTAGATAAAAACCCACAATGCACAGAGGCGAAAAGTATCTGTGGCATATCTCCTGCCGCCAGTAGGGGCACTAATTTAGGAAACGCTCCTGTGGGTCGTATTAGAGGACAAACGACCTATGTGGTCGTACTGTCCATTGCCATCTCATTATATCATTATATATAATTCAAAGGCAGGGCTGACCATCGAATATGAAATGGTAAAGGGACTGCATTTATACAAGACTTTTCCAGTCTACCTACCGAGCATGCAACGCTCTTCACAGTGCATGTCTCACATTCACACACATTCACACACTGACGAGCAGGCTCCCACACAAGGTGCCAGCCTGCTCGTCTGGAGCAGTTAGGGGTTCAGCGCCTTGCTCAAGGACACTTCGACACGCTCTCTGGAGGAGCCGGGGCTCGAACTAGCGACCTTCCAATACTAGACGACCCACTCTACCTCCTAAGCCATGCCAGCATATGAGTCATTGGATGCATGTACAATAGAGGCAGACAGGTGTTATGACATATATGATGCTGCCTTATGTGATGGCTGGGAGCAGCACCGTGCAGCCTCCATTTCTCCGGCTTCATAACTGCATCACTTTCACAGTAAATGATCCACTGTACCTCCGGTGCCGGTGGATATAGAGTGAACTGATTTCAGCATCAGCATCAGCAGGCCTGTACTGATGCCCTACGTTAAGTACCATGACCAGATTAAAGCCGGGCATTTTACACTCTCAACAATCGTGCTCTTTCCTCCCTCCCTCTCGCTAACTTATCACGCACGAAGATAACGACTTTCTCACCCACTGCAGGGCTAGACCACCACAATGTGCTTTCTCACCCACTGCAGGGCTAGACCCCCACAATGTGCTTTCTCACCCACTGCAGGGCTAGACCCCCACAATGTGCTTTCTCACCCACTGCAGGGCTAGACCCCAACAATGTGCTTTCTCACCCACTGCAGGGCTAGACCCCAACAATGTGCTTTCTCACCCACTGCAGGGCTAGACCACCACAATGTGCTTTCTCACCCACTGCAGGGCTAGACCCCCACAATGTGCTTTCTCACCCACTGCAGGGCTAGACCCCCACAATGTGCTATGCAGATGTTGGAGGATGTGGGGTACTGTATATATATCAGACCAGATCATACTGGGTCTGTCAGCTAGAAAGAGAGAGAGAGATCTCTCTCTTTCTATTTTTTACACACACACACACACACACACACACACACACACACACACACACACACCCACACACACACACACACACACACACACACACTTTCATCTGTCAGGTCAGGTGCCTTGAATTACTGCCCTGCCGTTTATTTGTAGTGCAGCTGTGTCTTCTGGTGGACAACATGAGTTGGTGCTGGTGGTGGTTGATGTGTTTTGGGTGGATGCACACCACAAAGCAGCATGTCAGATGAAGTGACTCAGGAAAACGAGATGGTTTGTCTAAAACGGATGTTCACATTTCACCAGAGCAGTGTTGGAGTTGGATGCCTCGCTGTGTTCTGATGCTGATGACAGGGGACAGGCACACAGCCCACGCACACACCAGCAAGTGTGTTGTTCTGTGTGTACACACTGGCACCAGCACTTGGCAATGGTTCAGTACAACATATCATAATGCATCAGCAGGTACCACCGACTGCAAGGAAACTCGTAAGGAATCCTGTCTGGCAACCTGTGTCTCGGTTTGATACTCGCACAACACTTCTTCAGCTTTCCAGCATCAAATGCATGTATGTTTCCCGGTCTCCCAGACCACTGTCCCCGCCTTCAAACCTGTATTCTGTATCATTGCCTCCTTCTCCGGGAAAGCTAGAAAAACATGTGAATTGTGAAAGAAGCTCCGGTAAATAGTTTAAGTACGTATTGACATCACATATTGTAAAAATAATGATTTCTCCCCGATATTGCTGCATTGTTAACTACGAATGAACAGAGTTGTGATCTTAGTCAATGTTTTTGTTTTTTGCTCTAAACTAGCTAGTTAACGTTATCTAGCTAGCTGATGCTGTTTTGATGTTGGCTATAACGTTATGGTAACGGTACTGTTCAGAGAATGTTCAGAAACTTCCAGAACCGTGTTAGTTAGCTAGCTAGCTAATGCTGCTAGTGTCGTGTGTGCCTAACATTATCATAGACATTCTATTTACTAACGATACAAGAAATAATCGAGAAACTAATGATCTATTGTAGCTAGCTAGCTGCGCATTCTGATTGTCAAGTTATTTAAGGGAATTTGCTGCAGCTCCTGCCCAACTTGAAAAAGGCCTTAGCCAACCACAGGGAGTTTATGGCACAACTCGAACAGCAATCTTCTTTAGTCTTGTTTTACTGAATTATTTCAACTGTCAAGCTTTTTGATGATTACGTGCTTAGGTTGAAAACCTTTACAATACAAAGAGAGAGGAAAAATAACAATGCTGCCATTACTGCTAATTTCATTCCACGAGTACAGAAAAAAACCCCTCATTTTTTACTTAATCATTCTTTTTAAGGGTAAGAACAAAATTAATCTCATTCATATTCTACATCCTTTACCAAATAAAATCCATATATAACCATACACATTGCACTTCATTGCACAGAACATGGCTAACCTCAGGCTAGCTGACCTACACATGAGATAAACTACACAGCAAGGCAGTCTGAGTGATTTGCTAACTGTTTTAACATTAGCCTAATGCTAACTAGCGATGCATTCTAACAGTAGCGCTAACCAGCAACGAATTCTAATGTCAAAAAAGGATATATTAGCCCACCAGTGGCGTACCTGTAGACGGCCAGCAAGATGAAGCTCTCCCCGCTCCGGGGTTGGTTTAACTGCGACTAGTTGGCTCTCAGATAGCACGCACCTGCAGCCCACGCCACACTCTCCGCCTCTCCCGTCGTGAGCGCTCCTTATCTTTCTTCTTCTTCGTGAAGGGTTTTTTTTCTTCTTCGTGGCCTATGCACGACAACTGACAAACTCAACGTCCTTCCGTGTCAAAATAAAAGCCGCCGTTCATTTCGGATCCGGCAGCACATTTGTACATGTTACAATCTGCACTAGAAGCGACGGGCGCGTGGCAGAATAGAAACTAACAGAATCAAACGGCTCACTGGAGTCAGGCGCTCTCTACTGGTGGTGCAGGGGCCATTCATTCATTCCTACCGTCTTACACTGAAGAGTAAATACACCTCTCCTCCCCTCCCAGACTTACAAAATGGTTGCACTGAGTCAAAAGACCTTTCAAAAGACAACAAACCGCAAATGGAGGACCCCCCACCACCCCAATAACTGGTCACTCAATTCGAGCACTGAATGGAATATATATTCACCGTCCACCGCAGCAGCTTATTGCCTTGCTCGTAAAGTTTCGTCGACATATTGCAATGCATTTGTTTCTGGGTTTGCTGACTGGAAACTTGCTGTGCTGAGGAATGAATGGGCTCCAGACAACCTTCCCCAACGAGGCTTTCTCTCACACTGCCTGTATTCAACTGCGAGGGAGAGAGGACGTTCTCACAACTGAACTGGACAGAAAATGAACTCAGACCAACCATAGGCCAAAAAAGGCTTTCAGAGCTCTCTTTGATGGCCGTCGAGTCTGAGCTTGTGAGGGAGCTGGATTTTGAGAACTTGATCACAGAGTTTGCAAAGAAGAAGTCAAGAAAGAAGAACTTCTAAAGCTAAGAACCATGTGATTATGCTGTCTGCATTGAGCAGTATTATCTGCTGTGACTGTGTGTTGCTGTATATTTTGTGGATGAGTTTATTTGATATGCTGTTTGCATACATGTGCACGGCATCACTGTGATGTGATGCTGCTATATTGTATTGGAGCCATTTGTCAAGTTCATTATATTGTAGAACATTCGGGAGCGGGGGTGAGGGGGCAGCCCGGGTACCGTCACAGGCGAGACGCGCACCTGGAACTCCCGCACCACGGGCGTCAACGTTAACCAGTCGACTAAAGGGTCCGACCGGTTCGCCAAGGGCTAGCGAGGCTATTTGTCCGTGCTCGTTACACTACCCCCCCCCCTTCGGGAAGCGCACGCGCTTCCGATGGCCTCACCGTCTGACCATCCCACTTCTGACACCAATGTAGCCGATTCGGGATGGCAGCCGGGAATCCGCCGCAGCCGGGACGCGAACCCGGTTTCGCCCGGACCACGGACTACGTTAACCAGTCGACTAAAGGGTCCGACCCGTTGCCCAAGGTGTGTGAAGTTGCCTAGCTGACTTAGTGGGCCTTGTTGTGAGACCCGCATTCAGCGGTGCTGTGTGATTACCTTAGGATGGCGCTGTTGTAAGCCTAGTCCTAGTCAGTCACACTGTTATGTGTCAGTAATAACCGGTGTGCTGTCTGCTTGGCTGGTTTTCCATGAACACACATATCGCCATAGTCTAGAGTCATACCCTGCCTTGGCATGATTTAACCCAGTTTCCTTGTCTTGTGATTGGTGAGTGAAATGGCAGTACTTGGTCTACTGAACTGTAGGCCTACCTGCTCAGATGGACTGGCTATTCAGCCTTTGACCAACAGGTGAGTGATTATGGTCTGGTGGATCTGACATGGCAGCTTGACTGAAAGCTCAAAATAATTAAGGTGGGGTTTAATGGCTGGGGCGTGCGGTGGGCTTGGTGGGTGTGGCGGGGGGGGGGTATGAGCTTCGGTGCCCAGAAGCCCCTGGGCTTACTAATCCAGCCTTGCCTTTACAAGTTGACAACTTAGACCACGCGCTCCAGCATCTTTTACGACGACATGTGAACTCTCGTTATTGGACCGCAGCCGAACGAACAAGCAGCCTGTCTTGTCCGTGTGGTCAGTCTGGACCTGGCTGTCGGTTCAGAAACACGTCTATAATACAGCATGTACCTACTTTAAATGACAAAACAAGGACAACTGACTACATCTGATAAGAGTGCATAATGCCCTGTTCTGAACTTGACACTCAACGTCCAGACTACTTGAGACTTGAGCGTCCAGACTTGGGACCTACCTGTGACTTGGAGAACCATGACTCGGGGTCCCACCTCTGCTACGTACTGTCAGGGGCTTCCATGGGCAAACACACACACTGCCCCGTAAGGAACAAAGTGATGCCTCATTTGGCTTGTGTAGCATAGCAGGAGGTCAGTGACGGAGTCTGCGCTGCTGCTGCTGCTGCTCTCCTCTTCAGGACCGAGGGATCCAGATGTCAGCAGCCAGTCGGAACAGTCGTGCAGCACACAGGTGTGCTTCTGCTGTTTCGTCCTTCACGGAACACAGTTATTCACGCAAGTGACAAGTTCGCAGTATTTTGAGTCATCATTTTGTCCTTTTAAAGCAGCGGTGTGACGATGCAATATGCTGGTGTTAAGGTCTCTTATGTCTTCTGATCCAATAATACCAAGACAGACTCAACGCTTTGTTTCATGTCAGCGTTCCATTAAAAACTCCAAATGTCGATGCTACATTTAAACTTTTCTTTTATTCAAAGGCTGTCAATTTTATATATTCTACCATGTAAAAGGTCACAATTTCAATTAAAGCTGAAAAAAGGAAAATAGTCATAAAGAAATATGATTAGGTAAAAGAGGTAAAAACAACCAGGTAACCAGAATAGAAACAACATCATTACAACATGATTCACTAAAGGCAACCTTACCACAAGACAGTGTGGGAAAAGAGATACAAAGCACATGTTTAGCAAAAAGATGTGTAGTTTGCGAGTAGGCAATCTAAATCAACAACCAGATACAGTATGGTATACAGAACAGGGTTACCCTGAGGTGAACATGGTATACAGAGCCGGGTTCACTCTGTAAGAGATTTGACCATAAGGGGAATATGGTATACAGAGCAGGGTTACCCTGAGGTGAACATGGTATACAGAGCCGGGTTTACCCTGTAAGGAATGTGAACATAAGGGGAATATGGTATACAGAGCAGGGTTACCCTGTAAGGAATGTGACCATAAGGGGAATATGGTATACAGAGCCAGGTTACCCTGTAAGGAATGTGACCATAAGGGGAATATGGTATACAGAGCAGGGTTACCCTGTAAGGAATGTGACCATAAGGGGAATATGGAATACAGAGCAGGGTTACCCTGTAAGGAATGCGAACACAAGGGGGATATGGTATACAGAGCAGGGTTACCCTGTAAGGAATGTGACCATAAGGGGAATATGGTATACAGAGCAGGGTTACCCTGTAAGGAATGTGACCATAAGGAGAATACCAACACCATTCACAAAACTGTTCCAGAAAATAATAGCAAAATACAACCGTAATTTTCATCAGTAACATGAACTATATCTCATGATAGAGGAATAACATTAATAAGAAGGAACATGAGTCACGGGAGAGTAAAAGAAACACTGGCATGTGCATTTCCTGTCATTACAGGATGCTTACACATTTACAGTGCACAATCTTAGGAAAATATACAGCAGTAAAATACAGTCTGGCCAAAAGGATATATCGTAATACTTAGTACATATTATACAGCTGTGTTTTCTTGTATCTTAATATGCTGTTATACTGTAACACTTGTTGTGGCGCACGTTTGAGATTTCCTCTGAAGACTCCTGATACTTTGTTTCCAAGCAGCAGCGATGAGAGCGGCCATTCTGTCAGCGATGAACGAGTTGGAGCTTTATTTAAAATGCTGCACGTTGTATCTTCCTGCCCAGAAACATTGCTATTATATAATTCATATTTCATTAAGTGCTTCAGCGATTACTACAAAAATAGAGATTTCCAGGGGCAAGTGAACGCAATGCTCCCTTCCTCACGGGAAAGAAAGTCCTCATGTTATTGCTGCCAAAGAAAATGATTTCGGATAAACGAAGGTCAACACTTCCACTTTATACTCTAGAAACGTGTCATAGCAAAACAAGAGTAGAAAACAAAGATGTTGTGACGAATTACCCACTCGCCTTTTTAAGCAACTCTACACTCATCACTCAATAAAAATGGCTGGCCAGCGCAAATGCAATCACTCCAATGCAGACACAAGTCATGTCTCTACTGTCTCTACTGTATGGTGTCCATTGTATTTCAAGTGTGACAGACATTATGTTAAGGTTTTGTTTTTGTGGGAAATTTCCCCCCTTTTTTTTCCCACAACTGTACTTGGCCAATTACCCCACTCTTCCGAGCCGTCCCGGTCGCTGCTCCACCCCCTCTGTCGACCCGGGGAGGGCTGCAGACTACCACATGCCTCCTCCCATACATGTGGAGTCACCAGCCGCTTCTTTTCACCTGACAGTGAGGAGTTTCACCAGGGGGACGTAGCGCATGGGAGGATCACGCTATTCCCCCCCCCAATTACTCCCCGAACAGGCGCCCTGACCGACCAGAGGAGGCGCTAGTACAGCAACCAGGACACACACCCACATCTGACTCCCCACCCGCAGACACGGCCCGCCTACCAACGCAATCCCTGCGTTGGTAGGCCACGGAATAGACCGCTACACTACCCGTACGCCCCATTGTGTTAATGTTTTGATGGTGAGCATTACACAACAAGTCATACATGAAAACATGGCAGGGCTTCCAACCCTGTAATTTTTGAGAGGAAGTATTTGCTTCCAGTAAGTTTTATGTGAGGATTTCAAATTGGAATACCGCATTTCAGCACTGCTAAAGATGACTATCATGGAATCATAGTGTCCTGAGGCGTGTTTCCCAAATAATGCCAGAAGTCTCTGCATAACCACAACAATGCAAATTACTGCTAGAGAAACCAACAAGGTAGTTTGTACCAACACTGTTCCTGCAAATTTGTTAGTGACATCATTGAATGTACTGAATGCTAAAAGACTAATCCTGGCTGGTGGACGTACACTATATGGCCATAAGTAAGTGGACACCCCTTCTAATGATCTGGTTTGGGTATTTCAGCCACATCCATTGCTGGTAGATGTACACAGCCATGCTGTCTCCATGGACAGACACTGGGAGTAGAACGGGTCATACTGAAGAGCTCAGTGACTTGTCATCGGATACCACCCATCCAACAAGTCAGTTCACCACATTTCTGCCCTGCTAGATCTGCCCGTGTCAACTGTAGGTCTGTTATTGTGAAGTGGAAACACCCAGGAGCAACAACAGCTCAGCAGTGAAGCGGTGGGACACACCAGACCACAGAAGGAGACCACTGCGTGCTGACGTGCATAAAGACTGTATATCCTCGGATGCAACAGTCAACAGTTCCAAACTCCCTCTAAAAGCAACATCAGCACAAGAACTGTTTGTCGGGAGCTTCGTGAAATGGGTTTCCATGGTCGAGCAGCCGATCACAAGCCTAAGTTCACTATGCACCATGCCAAGCATCGGCTGGAATGGTATAAAGCACACTGCCATTGGACTCTGGAGCAGTGGAAATGCCTCTTCTGGAGTGGTGAATCACGCTTCACTGTCTGGCAGTCTAATGGGCGAATGTGGGTTTGGCAGATGCCAGAAGAACACTACCTGCCCAAATACTACATAGTGCCAACTGTAAAGTTTGGTGGAAGATGAATAATGGCGAGTGTCTAAGGACAGGATGTTGTGTTGCTGTAAAGCCCCTTGAGGCAAATTTGTAATTTGTGATATTGGGCTATACAAATAAAATTGACTTGACTGTTTTCAGTGGTTTGGGATAGGCCCCTTAGCTCCAGTGGAGGGAACCCTAGGCATACTGTGTGTGCAAGAGACCAGGTGGAAGGGGAATAAGGCCAGGAGCATCAGAGGTGGGTTCAAACTCTGCTACCATGGTGTGAATGGGAGGAGAAATGGGGTAGGTGTAATTCTGAAGGAAGAATATGTCAAGAGTGTGCTGGAGGTGAAGAGTGTCAGACAGAGTGATGAGTATGAAGCTGGAAATTGAAGGTGTATTGATGAATGTTATCAGTGCATATTGGGTGTGAGATGAAAGAGAAAGAATATTTCTGGAGTGAGTTGGATGAAGTGGTGGAGAGGGTACCCAAGGAGGAGAGAGAGGTTGTTGGAGTGGACTTCAATGGACATGTTGGTGAAGGAAACCAAGGTGATGAGGAGGTGATGAGTAGGTATGGTGTCAAGGAGAGAAATGTGGAAGGACAGATGGTGGTGGATTTTGTGAAAAGGATGGAAATGGCTGTGGTCAATACATGTTTCAAGAAGAGGGAGGAACACAGGGTGACGTACAAGAGTGGAGGAAAGTGCACACAGGTGGTCTATATCTTATGCAGGAGGTAAAATATGAAAGAGGTTGGAGACTGCAAGGTGGTGACAGGGGAGAACGTAGCTAGGCAGCATCGGATGGTGGTCTGTAGGATGACTTTGGAGACCAAGAAGAGGAAACAAGTGAAGACACAGCTGAAGATCAAATGGTGGAAGTTGAAGGAGGAAGACTGTTGTGTGGAGTTCAGGCAGGAGGTAAGACAGGCACTGGGTGGTAGTGAAGAGTTGCCGGATGGGCCGGATGGCTGGACAACCACTGCAGAAATAGTGAGGGAGACAGCTAGGAAGGTATTTGGTGTGTCATCAGGACAGAGGAAGGAAGACAAGGAGACTTGGTGGTGGAATGAGGAAGTACAGCAAAGTATACAGAGGAAGAGGTTGGCAAAGAAGAAGTGGGACAGCCAGACAGATGAAGAAAGTAGACAGGAGTACAAGGAGATGCAGTGTAAAGTGAAGAGAAGTGGTGAAGGCAAAGGAAAAGGCGTATGGTGAGTTGTATGACAGGTTAGACACTAAGGAAGGAGAAAAGGACTTGTACCGATTGGCTAGACAGAGGGACCAAGCTGGGAAGGATGTGCAGCAGGTTAGGGTGATCAAGGATAGAGATGGAAATGTGCTGACAAGCGAGGAGAGTGTGTTGAGAAGGTGGAAGGAATACTTTAAGGGGCTGATTAATGAAGAAAAGAGAGAGAGAGAAGGTTGGATGATGTGGGGATAGTGAATCAGGAAGTTCAGTGGATTAGCAAGGAGGAAGTGAGGGCAGCTATGAAGAGGATGAAGAGTGGAAAGGCAGTTGGTCCTGATGACATACCTGTGGAGGCATGGAGGTGTTTAGGAGAGATGGCAGTGGGGTTTTTAACTAGATTGTTTAACACAATCTTGGAAAGTGAGAGGATGCCTGAGGAGTGGAGAAGAAGCATACTGGTACCGATCTTCAAGAACAAGGGCGATGTGCAGAACTGTAGCAACTACAGAGGTATAAAGTTGATCAGCCACAGCATGAAGATATGGGAAAGAGTAATAGAAGATAGGTTAAGAGCAGAGGTGATGATCAGCGAGCAGCAGTATGGTTTCATGCCATGAAAGAGCACCACAGATGTGATGTTTGCTTTGAGAATGTTGATGGAGAAGTATAGAGAAGGTCAGAAGGATCAGGTGTGGTATTGTATGAGGAAGTTGGGAGTGGCAGAGAAGTATGTAAGAGTGGTGCAGGATATGTATGAGGACAGTGTGACAGTGGTGAGGTGTGTGGTTGGAATGACAGATGGGGTGGAGGTGGGATTACATCAAGGATCGGCTCTGAGCCCTTTTTTGTTTGCAATGGTGATGGACAGGTTGACGGACAAGATCAGGCAGGAGTCTCCATGGACGATGATGTTTGCGGATGACACTGTGATCTGTAGTGAGAGTAGGGAGCAGGTTGAGGAGAGCCTGGAGAGGTGGAGGTATGCACTGGAGAAATGAGGAATGAAAGTCAGTAGGAGCAAGACGGGATATATATGCGTGAATGAGAGGGAGGACAGTGGAATGGTGAGGATGCAAGGAGTAGAAGTACCAAAGGTGGATGAGTTTAAATAATTGGGGTCAACTGTTCAAAGTAACGGGGAGTGCAGAAGACAGGTGAAGAAGAGAGTGCAGGCAGGGTGGAGTGGGTAGAGAAGAGTGTCAGGAGTGATTTGCAACAGAGGGGTACCAGCAACAGTTAAAGGGAAGGTTTACAAGATGGTAATGAGGCCAGAGCTGGTTTAGAGATGGTGGCACTTATGAAAAGACAGGAGGAGGAGCTGGAGGTGGCAGAGTTGAAGATAAGATTTTCATTGCGAGTGATGAAGAAGGACAGGATTAGGAAAGAGTATATTACAGGGACAGCTCAGGTTGGACAGTTTGGAGACAAAGCAAGAGAGACAAGATTGAGATGGTTTGGACATGTGTGAAGGAGAGATGCTGGGTATATTAGGAGAAAGATGCTGAATATGGAGCTGCCAGGGAAGAGGAGAAGAGGAAGGCCAAAGAGGTTTACTGATGTGGTGAGGGAGGACATGCAGGTGGCTGGCGTGACAGAGGAAGATGCAGAGGATAAGAAGAGATAGAAATGAATGATCCGTTGTGGTGAACCCTGACGGTAGCAGCCGAAAGTAGTAGTAGTAGTGGTAGTAGTAATAGTAGTAGTAGTAGCAGTAGTAGTAGCAGTAGTAGTAGTGGTAGTGGTAGTTGCATTATGTCCACACCCATGATCAGTTTCATATACAAATTGCCATGACTGTTAACTTGAGTTACAATGGCCATGTGTACTATTCAGAGGTTTGGCAAATAGTTACAAATATAGAGCAACATAGTGTAACGCTGTCAAGTGCCAGGAGGGTTGCTGTGACTTGTACATTGGGAAAACCAAACAGACTCTGGAGAAGAGGATGGCACAACACAGGAGGGCTAACACGTCAGGCCAGGACTCCACAGTCTACACCATCTACAGGCCAGTGGCCACTTTTTCAGGGATGAGGATGTGCACATCCTTGGTAGGGAGGAACGCTGGTTTGAACAGGAAGTCAAAGAGTCCATCTACGTGAAGAGGGAACAACCATCCCTGAACCGAGGGGGGCCTAAGAGTACATCTGTCACCATCTTACAATGCTGTGATTGCAACTATTCCTAAATTTTCTGTGAATAGTACACATGACCACTGTAACTCAAGTTAATGGTCGCCGTAATTTGCATATGAAACTGGTTGTTGGTTTGGGTCGTTATGCCACTGTATTGTTTATAAGGGTGGGATCCTGCAGTCACTGTGTTGTTTATAAGGGTGGGGTACCTGCAGTCACTGTATTGTTTATAAGGGTGGGATCCTGCAGTCACTGTATTGTTTATAAGGGTGGGGGTACCTGCAGTCACTGTGTTGTTTATAAGGGTGGGGTACCTGCAGTCACTGTATTGTTTATAAGGGTGGGGTACCTGCAGTCACTGTATTGTTTATAAGGGTGGGGACACCTGCAGTCACTGTATTGTTTATAAGGGTGGGGACACCTGCAGTCACTGTATTCTTTATAAGGGTGGGGTACCTGCAGTCACTGTATTGTTTATAAGGGTGGGGACACCTGCAGTCACTGTATTCTTTACAAGGGTGGGGTACCTGCAGTCACTGTATTCTTTATAAGGGTGGGGACACCTGCAGTCACTGTGTTGTTTATAAGGGTGGGGACACCTGCAGTCACTGTATTGTTTATAAGGGTGGGGACACCTGCAGTCAGGTGAGACTGAAGAGGTCACTGAGATGATGATGAAACGTTTCTTTCAATAAACTTGGTGTCCAGATGAACTGGTTCAACTTCCTGTGCTTTCCTCAGGTGTTTCTACTCGCAGCATGTTTCTGATCTTCAGAACCAGTCTTTGAGATTGGAGACATTGGTCATGAATAAATACTATGTTTTTCTCTGAGTTGAGAGGAAGAGTAGGGATTGAGGTGAGAAGACTTTTTCTTGTTTGAACTAGACTGTCAATTTTCTTCAAACGAACAACACTGGAGCACAGTTTAACCCGATTTCCCACAGCCAAGTAGAGGAAAGAACAACAGACACGAGACAACAAAGCTAACTACATCTGAGCAGTAAAAATAATCACAACAAGAAATCTCAGTTTTGGCCCGTGAGTCAGATCAGGCATTGTTTTGAATG
The DNA here is from genome assembly GCF_029633865.1 of Lampris incognitus. NCBI lineage: Eukaryota > Metazoa > Chordata > Actinopteri > Lampriformes > Lampridae > Lampris > Lampris incognitus. The sequence continues at coordinate 2,105,520 of NC_079229.1, read as the reverse complement.
TCTTGAACATAAATGATAAAGCTAGAAGATAGAAGATATTGTTCTTTAACTACACATATCAGAGGCTTTTGTGCTCTTAACTTCAATGCCTGCATCCTCTTTCCTTTTGTTTCTTCAGCTTTAAGTCAGACAGCAGGAAGAAGAAGAAGAAGAAGAAGAAGAAGAAGAAGAAGAAGAAGAAGAAGAAGAAGCGGAGGCGGCGGTAACGATTGTCTGGTGCGGCTTGTTACTCACACAGTGGGAGGGAGAGCCGTCTCATTTGCTGGCTAAACCTGACTAGGTATGAACAATCACACACACACAAACACACACACACACACACACACACACACACACACACACACACACACACACACACACACTAAACCTCCACATGACCCGTAGTGGGGAGTAATGGACAGTACAATATTCCACATGAGTAAACATAGACGTGTTTTAACGAGACTGTCCTCCATCAAAAAACGACCCCGTTGGTCGTTTGTTCAAGCAGTGTAGGAAACGCTCCTGTGGGTCATATGAGAGGACAAACGGCCTATGTGGTCGTATGGGTTGGAGGGCTTGTTGGTTTTAACGTGCAGCTTGGCCAGCAGGTGTCAGGTGTTCAGTCATCTGGTGTCATTCTCTGCTATCCACACGATGATCTCTTAAGGAGATGAAAACGAACTGAAAGAAGGAACATCACTAATCTTCCAAACATGGAAATAAACACTTAACATGGCGTGTTGTCATTTTTCCCCCTGTTAATCTGTCACTTTGAATAAATTCAACAAATTTCCATCACAGCCATTGTGCTGACCGCCCCTTCAGCATCTAAGCCCACTTCATATCTCATCCGAGCCAAGGGTTGAAACTGCTGGTTCTCACCAGGGCTTCTAGCTCACCTGAAAGGTTCCCCGCTTTGCACAACGGGTCAGCTCAGGACTTGGAATTGAATTTCATTTGGAAGGCAAGAGTACAAAAAAAGACAACGTTCAGAGCAAGTGCATAGATGGAATAAGCAGAAACGACCCGTCCCACCGACTCCTCCACTTTGTTTCTTGCACACAAGAGCTGCAACATGACACAGAGGCCTGAAGGGACAACATACAGTAATACACAGCAGACCATACGGATACACAGGACAGGTTTAGCGCTGGACTCTGGCTAGTGCGACTGGACGGTGAAGAGTGTAGATGTCCAATGGGTTTGCCACACAGCTGACTCCACGTCATGTGACCTCAGCGAAGGTGATGTGATTCTGCAAGAAAGATGGAAAAACAAGGGTGAAGTGAGACAAGGGGTGGGACATGAAGGACGGCCGACTGGGACATACTTTATTTGGATCAGCCCCTCCAAATAAGCTAAAGGTGTGTCAGCTTTTTTGAAAAATTTCCACATTAAAAATGAGTATTAATGTCAGCGGTACATCCCCAATGGATAACTACGTGACCTGCTGTCTTTTTGCATTAAGCTGATTTTGATCCTTCTTACATCCATTTATGAGGGGAGTCTCCAAATAGCAGACCTACCTATGACACTTTTTTTTGGGGGGGGGGATTTTCTCCCCAATTGTACTTTTGCCAATTACCCCACTCTTCTGAGCCGTCCCGGTCGCTGCTCCATCCCCTCTGCCGATCCAGGGAGGGCTGCAGACTACCACATGCCTCCTCCGATACATGTGGAGTCACCAGCCGCTTCTTTTCACCTGACAGTGAGGAGTTTCACCAGGGGGATGTAGCACGTGGGAGGATCACGCTATTCCCCCTAGTTCCCCCCCCCGAACAGGTGCCCCGACCAACCAGAGGAGGTGCTAGTGCAGCGACCAGGACACATACCCACATCCGGCTTCCCACCCGCAGACACGGCCAATTGTGTCTGTGGGGACACCTGCCTGACCAAGCCGGAGGTGACATGGGGATTCGAACTGGCGATCCCCGCGTTGGCAGGCAACGGAGTAGACTGCTACGTCACCCAGACGCACAAGGCACTTTTTTTGTTTTGTTGACAAAATTAAACAAACTCCAAACTCATGTATAAAGGAAGACCTGTGCAAGCTTCAGTCTTCAGCTCTGTGGAAAGTGGAGGATGATCATGTTTACCCAGCATGCACAGATAGGCAAAAACATGTCAGCTCTGGACCTATCTGTGAAATGCTGCGCCATGCCAACCTGGGTCAGTATTGTTTTAAAGAAGTCAATGCATAATTTGTGGGTTAAGACATGCTTTATACAAACAAGGGGACAGACAATGAACTTTCTTCAACACACACTCAGTGCACTCTTAATTTTCTCTCTCAGTTATTCTTCCGAACCGGACATGATAACTTTCACAAGAAGCTTAGAAAGCATCATTAGACCCAGGCTGGACTAACTGCCCTGAGCAACCTTGAATGCCTTTATATCTGCAGATGAGAAGCGTCGTGGGGTGTGTTTCTGTGTGTACGGAGGGGTGTGGTTTCTTCATCGAGCACCCTACGTACAGTATGTTTAGCAGTGAAGCACAACAGAGGAAGAAACAGGGTTATTAACAGAAGGAAAGCCAAGAGGTGGGGTACACCAATCCTCTGGTACTCCGTTCTTATTTTATCTCTGCCTTGTCAAGTGGTTGAACATACCATGCTACGATGAATGCAAGTGACAATGTACTGTAGCACTGCCTGGAGGCGGAGGGGGTGGTGGGATGGGGGTTGCGTGTTTGGTGGTAGCTGGAAGTGACCATGCAGAGACTAATCGGGGTGAGTCGGGGTAAGGAAGGAGCAGTCGGCAGGACAGGCAGGGTAAGCTACGCTGGAGCTCCACTAAGCTACCTTCACCAGTACCTTGATAATCAGCTTCCACTGCCATATAGCCCCTGTCAGCTCCCCACATCTGAAATCAAACCACACCTGGTTAGATATTCACCAATACCTCTACTGACAGAAGTCAGTGCATCTGAGAACGACACCCAGCATTCAGTGTAAGAGATGAAGCCTCAGCTGTACCTCAACAAATCAGCTCCGCTAATTCTCACATTGTTCAGACCTGGGCTGACTCCATCCATCCATCCTTTATCAAAACTGCTTATCCTGCTCTCAGGGTCGCGGGGATGCTGGAGCCTATCCCAGCAGTCATTGGGCGGCAAGCGGGAGACACCCTGGACAGGCCGCCAGACCATCACGGGGCCGACATACACACATTCATCCCTAAGGACAATTTAGTACAGCCGATTCACCTGACCTACATGTCTTTGGACTGTGGTAGGAAACCGGAGCACCCGGAGGAAACCCACGCAGACACAGGGAGAACATGCAAACTCCACACAGAGAACAACCCAGGACGAACCCAAAGGTTGGACTATCCTAGGACTCGAACCCGGCATCTTCTTGCTGTGAAGCGACCGCACTAACCACTGCGCCACCATCTGGGCTGAATCCTACTTTGAAAATGATTCAAAAGTAAATCGACAAACCCAGTTGTATTGTCTGTGTAACCTCATAGGAACAAAATACTATGTGCTCAGACTCATGTTTTTACTCTCAAATTGAGTATTCCTCACTATGGTAGAAAAATGTGCATAAAATCTATATTGTTCAAAGAACAAATGAAATTACTAATGGTTACAGTTTTCAACTGTTGTCCTATTTTTTTTTGATGGTCTTTAAAAACAGGTACGTTTCTCTATTATTTCTACAACATTTGCAATACTGTATTAGAGACAAGCACGCAGTGGTCAATGCTCTCTTCTCTTTATGACAAACCTAATGCAAATAAAACTTGTGAGGTTTTTGTAAGAATTACTAATTGAATAAGACTAGGTCAAAACCTGGTATATGGCTGGACTGTGTATGGTCAATGTTCAAAATTGTGGCATTTGCAAATGAACGAATTGATACAGATATTCTTCAGCAACTCACAGGTGCAAATTGGCCAATTCTATTCAGATGTAATTAAGCTGTACTGATAGATGGCGAACCTTAAGCGAAGGAGCAGCAGCTGTACTCCAAGCTCCCTTGGGGTGTCCGAGCTCCTCACCCTATCTCTAAGGCTGAGCCCAGACACCCTATGGAGGAAAGTCATTTCAGCCGCTTGTATGCACGATCTCACCCTTTCAGTCACTACCCAAAGCTCATGACCATAGATGAGGGTTGGAATGAAGATTGACTGGTAAATTGAGAGCTTTGCCTCCCGGCTCGGCTCCTACTTCACCACAACGGTCCTGTACAACGTCAGCATTACTGCTGATGCTGCACGAATCTGCCTGTCAATCTGTCCATCCTACCCTCACTCGTGAACAAGACACCGAGATACCTAACTCCTTCACTCAAGGCAACAACTCATCCCCAACCCGGAAGGAGCAATCCACCATTTTCCGGTAGAGAACCATGGCCTCAGACTTGGAGGTGCTGATTCTCATCCCGGCCATTTTACACTCAGCTGCAGACCGCCCCAGTGCGCATTGGAGGTCGCGTTCTGATGAAGCCAACAAAACCACATCATCTGTGAAGAGCAGAGATGCAATTCCGAGGTTGCCAAAATGGACACACTCCTCACCTTGGCTGCTCCTTGAGATCCTGTCCATTAATATCACAAACAGAATCGGAGACAAGGGACAACCTTGGTGGAGGCCGACACCCACCGAAAAGGTGTTTGACTTGGTGTGGAGAATGTGGACACAGCTCTCACTTTGGTTATACAAGGACTGGATGGCTTATAGCAACTGCCCCTGTACCCCATACTCCTGCAGTACCCCCCACAGAGTGCCCCGGGGTACAAGGTCGTAAACCTTCTCCAAGTCCACAAAAACATGTAGACTGGCTGGTCAAACTCCCATGTTTCCCTCAGCCCTTCCGCAAGGGTAAAGACTCGGTGTGTTGTTCTACAGCCAGGGCGGAATCTGTATTGTTCATCCTGGAACCGAGGTTCGGCAATTGGTTGAGCTTCCTTTCCAGCACCCTACAGTAGACTTTCCCAGGGAGGCTGAGCAATGTGACACCCTGATAATTGGAGCACACCCTCCGATCCCTTTTTTTTAAATATGGGAACCACCACCACAGTCTGCCACTCCACAGATACTGTCCTTGACCTCCAAGCGACACTGAAGAGGCATGACAACTAAGACAGCCCAACAATGTCCAGAGCCTTCAGCATCTCAGGGCAAATCTCATCCACACTCAGTGCCTTGCCACCGAGTAGCTTCTTAACTACCTCAGAAACCTCTCCCTGAGATATGGGTGGGGCTTCCCCCGAGTCTTCAGACTCTACCTCCTCCACTGAGGACATGTTAGGCAGGTTCAGGAGCCCCTCAACGTGTTCTTTCCACCGGCTGAACACAGCCTGAGTCAAGCCCTTCTTCCCCTTCCTGAGTCCTTCCTTCCTGAGCAAGACATAATCTCTTGTTCAAACTCTCAAAGTATGTTTTCCTTCTTATTGTTTTGGGTTTTTTTAAAGCCCACAAATAAACCATTCAGTCTTCCAAATCAGTAAAACAATCTGAGATTAAACTGTTTATCTTTTTCATCCATTTAACTTTGAGGAATATCATGACAGAGCGAGTAACTAGATTTTGACGTGGGTGCGTGAACTTTAAAGTCCCCCTGTAGTCATGTTTTAAGACATATGTTTTTGTGCAAAATGAGTTCAATTATCTTTTTAAAATCCTGAAAATCACATCTACTCCTTCTCCCTCATTAAAAAATACAGACTCTATGAATATTCAAATTAGCCCCATCCTCAGTTCACATCTCCCCACCCCTCTGCTGCTGGCCTGCAGTGCATAAACCTCACTGCCACCTGCTCACCAAACACACGAACATCAAACACAATAACTTCTGCTGGTTCCTGTTGTGCTTGCTCCCGCACGCTACACAAGTGGCAAGATAGGAGAAATTCAGCCATACATGTTCGAACTGGAAGCTGATTCTGAGTAAGAACAGCAAATTGGGCAGGGTCACTCTGGCTTGTTAGCATCGGTGAGGAGGAGGTGAGTTGGCATGATGGTGAAGCCTTCATCCTCCCCACTGAGTCGTCGGTTCGCCCTCTTGGGTCAGCATGGCAAGCGGAGCCTCACCACCACTGCCACAACAGATGGAGGCAAGAATCAGAATATGCTTTGCCAAAAAAATGAGATTCATTTTTCTAGCTTAAAAGGACTCTTTTCTACTTGCGTGTTGTGCACCGTGACTTGCTCAGCTTCCAGGCATTTCTAGGCTGCTCTATTTATAGATGTGGCAATTTCCCACCACGCCTGTTATCCGAGGTGAGATTTCTGCTCTTTGCCAGACAATTCAGCACAGAAGCTCAACAAACTGCAAGCAGAGAATTGAATTGTTTGACAGGAACCGTGTTTAAGGTTAACTGCTAAATGTAAGACTCGCCAGCGCTGGTAAACACCAGACAACAGAGACAGGCAAAGTTGCAAGAGCATAAAATAAGAGGTTTGTTGAGAAGAGAAAGGAAGGTATGAAAAGCACTTCAACCACACGTGCCAAAATCTCTAGATGCTGGTAAAACTGGGTGAAAATAGCTCATCCTCTTTGGGTTTGAGCATGTTTGGCTCCGGTGGCTTGAGGCACACCACATTGTTAATCAGTGTGTCAGTGAGAGAGACAGAGAGAAAGGAGATGGAAGAAAAAAAACAGTGAGAGAAAGCAAGAGATGGACAGAACAGATAGAGGAAGAAAGGGAGAGTGTGGTAGAAGTGGGTCCAGAGATTTGGCAGACGTGAGGCTTTCACACCAGTGCATACGTTTATTGCCTTGTGTTTCGCAGGTGCTGGAAGCGGCCCAGGCCCCGGAGCCAGCGACAGAAGGCCAGAATGCGCTCTTTAATGGACCAGCGTTCTTCATCCTCATCATCCGTCTCCTAGCAACAGCATTGTTTGTGTGTGTGTGTGTGTGTGTGTGTGTGTGTGTGTGTGTGTGTGTGTGTGTGGTAGTGTATGAGTAATTGTGTGTGTGTGTGTGTGTGTGTGTGTGTGTGTGTGTGTGTGTGGTGTACAGATGTAAACAACGTTTAAGGTTAAGCGTAAAGCCCCTCTGACTCAACCCACCAGTGACATGGTATACAGCTGGCTGCTTCATGTGATGTGATGTGCTGTCAAGTGATGTGATGTGTCGTGATGTGATGTGATGTGCTGCAATGTGATGACATGTGATGTCACGTGCCGTGATGTGATGTGTCGTGATGTGATGTGGTGTGATGTGATGTGGTGTGATGTGATGACATGTGATGTGATGTGGTGTGATGTGCTGCGATGTGATGACATGTGATGTAATGTGATTGATGTGATGACATGTGATGTGATGACACGTGATGTGATGTGATGTGCCGCGATGAGATGTGATGTGATGTGCTGCGATGACGTGATGTGATGTGATGACATGATGTGATTGATGTGATGTGGTGAACTTTGATTATACAGTACTTGCACCAACTTAAACAGACAAAACACAAAATTTACCTCACCTCACCTAGGTCATCTGTCAGGACGCCCCAAACAAAATTTAACCAATCATAGAAATGGATATTAAGAGAATATATATTTCATGTAGTGTTTTTTAATTTTATACACTGTATAGTGATTTATATATGCAGTTAAAATGGTGTCTGAATTCTACTTGACAAATGAGAATGAAAGATGATTTTAAATAAGACAATAGCCTCAATTATATATGATTATATCACCGTCTGACTACCGCAAGACTCAGCAATTAATTAATTAATTTGATGCAATTTTTTTTCAAATATGGAAATTGGAGTAAAACTTGCAATACTATGTAATATCAGTGGCTATTAGTGTAAAAATCTTGGGTTACAAAAAAACATGTTCAATAACTTTGTTCTATATGATTTACACCAAAGTATTATGTGCTATAGTCTTAGACTCGTATTCAAAATGCCGTAAAAATGCACAAGTATTCAAAATGTTCCATCTAAGGCATTACAATAGGAATCATAGAATGCACATGTTGAAGGGGAAAAGGTACAAAACGTAATCAAACAGGAGGGGTGGGATGGCCCAGGCACCAGCCTGCACTGGTAAACATGTACAACCAGCATCCCATATTCTATAAAGCAAGAAGAAAGACCCTCACATCTTGTTCAAACACGTGATAAACTAGCAACAATGCACGGCATCTGACGCATCTGACACTTTGGCCGTCCCACCTGTGAAGCGATGTATTTCTCCAGGGGGCTTTCCACCCGGCCCATGTTCATAATGGCCGCGCTGGGCAGTGGCTCTGCAGGGCTCTCCTCGCTCAGCAGCAACCTGCCTCTGAAGCTGTGCACCACACACACCACCTAGCAGAGAGACGGCAGGAGACACAGGCTTGAGGGGGACGGGAGGGACGGTGCACACACAAGCAGGCAGCAGTACGAGCAGATGACAACTCTTCATCACATATGAACCACACATGATGGACAAACTGACAGACTAAACACATAGCAGTGTGTTCTGATACAAACTGAATGTGTTTGCGTGTCATCCTCGTTCTTGTCAAGTGAAGCCCTGCATCTGCTCGACCCCAAAAGGTGTTCTTCTCTGCTACCGCATTTCCTCTTTGTTGCTGTAAATTGCTAGGCTTCCTTCCACCGTGTAATTCCTGAGGGCGTACACCTTTACGTTACATACGGTGATCTGGTGTGGTAGCCATGTTGAAGGCCCAGCACAACGCCAGGTTGGTGCAGATATATTAGTCACTCTTAGAGAGATCATTGGTCCACATAAAGAAAGAAACCCCCCAAAGTGTGGAGCGTTATAATGTGTTCTTTCCTACCATTAGCTCTGTGATAATGAGAGCTATTCATCTGAAGGATGCTTACTAATGGGTTGGCCTTGCAGGGTGGGGTGGAGGTACACAGCACAGACTAGAATAAAGTATACGGAGAAGAGGAGGAAAGCGAATGAGGGGACGTAACACAGAGGAAGTGAGGAAAGTGGAGAGGGTGGCAAGTGGAGCAGAGGGCAAGAGATAAGAAGAGAAGGAGGGGGAGGGAAAGCTCGGAGAAAGAAGAGCAGTGGAGATGAAAAAAAATGAAGAGGGGAGGGGAGACAAGAGAAGGGAAGAGGAGTACAAGCAAGGAGGGGAGAGGAGAGCGGAATCGTGATGATAGTTGAGGAAAAGGGTGAAAAAGAGTGAAGAAGAGCAAAGATAAACAAAGTGAAGGGGTAGAGAAGAAAAGAAAAGAACAGAGCTGTGTACCTCCACCCACCCTGCAAATCCCACCCATTAATAAGCATCTCTCAGATAAATAGCTCTCATTATGACAGAGCTAATAATAGGAAATCACAGTTAGCGGCCAACAGGAGAGAATCCAGACAACAGGCATTTATAATGGTAATATTATATAATATTAGTTGTCATATGACATCTACAAATATCATACATGATCACTACAGTGCCAAAATATGTATTCATGCATGTAATCTCATCTATAAGTGTCAACATGTATATCTACAGGCCTTGCATGCGTGGGCTGCTTTTTTTATGGAAGCTGTAAGGTAGTGACTTCTTAGTAAACATCCAACAGAGTCAGCTGAAGAGTGCCCTAGATTCTCTGCTGGGTCCAATCAACCATCTCATTTCATAAGGGCTGCAAAGCAAAAAGCAGTGGGAGAAGTCATCATTCTAAACAATAAAACCTACCATACTGTGTTAATTTTAAAAGGTACCGACTCTGAACTTATTTTATTCAAAAACCAGCTTCTACACCAACTCAATGTCTACTTTGATGACAGTGGATGTTTGCTTCAAAAGGGGACACCCTCGAGGAGGCGGCCATTGTATTATTTTGACATTTTTTTTTCAGTTATTCAATTAAATAAATGGTAGAGATTCCAGTTTGGCATCTTAACACAACCTCAATGCTCACTCAAACATTCATACACTGCTTAAAAACCTAATAAAATTCAGGGGTGATAGTCCCTCCAATACATGTGAAATCAGTGTAGCTTTGTGATGCAAGAATGTCCTGAATTCATGCTGCAATATAAAAGTCTACTTTACATCTCACCTGCGTATTTATTACTTAAGAAAAGTACTGAGATAATACACAACTCCTGTCAGCTGATTTTCAGATAGTTGCTCAAGAAGAGCTGTTATAGACGCTGGGACACCAGATAGGCACTTTCTCTGGTGGGAAACAAGAGTGGTTTCTTTTTGTCTTTCTGTTTTTCTCCATCATTAATGACATTCTAGCACTCTGACTGTGTTCAGCATTAATGGATTTCTCTGCAAAGAGGATGAACAAGGCTTGTTTTACGCTATATGCTTTATCACAAAACCATTCTCTCCTAGCCCCGCAGACACGGCAAAGACTGCACGCCATCTCTCAGTCTAGGAAAAGAGGGAAAAGGAGAAGGAAAAAAGAAATGTAGAGATCAGAGGCAACATTATTCTTACCGTTTTGGGTAACTCTACTTCCTCTATAGCCGACTTGAGTTGTGGTGTCCCTCAAGGCCCAGTTATTGCCTCCCTTCTGTTTTCTATATACATGCTGCCCCTTGGCCAGGTCATTCAAAATAACGATGTGTTTTACCATTTTTATGCTGACGACAATCAGTTATACATGCGACTAAAACCCACAGATCCTAGCGCCCTAGCAAATCTCACAACTTGCCTCTCTAAAATTAGATCCTGGATGTCCAAAAATGTTCTTGAATTTATTGATGATAAGTCTGAGGTCATTCTGTTCGGTCCCCCAAATTCCATCATCCCTTTTGGTACTAATCTTGGTAGTCTGTCAGGTAGTCTTAAGGAGGCTGCCAGGAATCTTGGGGTAATATCCGATGCTAACCCTGGTTTTGCTAATCAAATCAAATATGTCGTTCAGTCATGCTTTCTCCAGCTCAAGGTAATCTCCAAAACTAGGTCATTTTTATCAATTGCCAATCAAAAAAAAAAGTACATTACTTTTATCTATTCTTGGCTTGACTATTGGCAACACACTTTAATCAGGTATCAGCAAGTGCTGCCTCCACCCTCTGCAGTTAGTACAAAATGCCGCTGCTCAGGTCATTACCAGGACTCCTGTGCTTGTCGCACTACACAGGCTCCCTGTTATATTTCAAATTGATTTAAATAAATTGCATTGCTCACTTTCAAGGCCGTGAACAGTCTTGTTCCTACATACATTTCTGACCTGGTATACACCCTCTCGATCTTTAGGATTTACAGATCGAGCCCTGCTGGTTATTCCCAGGTCTCAGTTTGTCACAAAGGGTGACTGGGCTTTTGCTGTTAGAGCCCCCACACTATGGAACTCTCTTCCTGTTGAACTAAGACAAGCCAAGTATCTACCTTCTTTCAAATCTTGTCTTAAAAACTTTTCTTTTTAGGAAAGCTTTTAAAAAGGTTTGATGTTTGTTTTTACTTATTCATACTGTATATATTTTCACTCTTACTTATTAGGTCTTATTCTTATTTTTGCCTTGTCTGGTTTTATTCCTCTGTAAAGCACTTTGTAACATTGTTTTAGAAAAGTGCTATATAGTACATATGTTGCATAACCACCACATACTGAAACATAAGAACTTCACAGTAATTATTTACATTGTACACCCAAAGTCATCCCATTCAAGATATTGTCCATTCTATAACCCAGACCCACTCTTGAGTTGATGCAAATCCTTCCCGCAGTGTAACATCTAGCTCTTCCAGATATGCCCACAACATTCAAGTATTTCCTAGCAGCATCCAACACCAGCTTGATTCTTTCCGACGTCTCCTTTATTTCAGCAGCACAGTTTATAAGCATGGCATTGAATGTCAAAAATCTTTTCTCTCCATGCAGATATTCTGGTCAGCTCCATTTCTTTGTTGCTCTGTTTTATTTTGCACTTCCCCCATCTCGTCATTTCTCTCCATTCTCTTAGCAGCTTCAGTGTACAACAATCCCATTATCGCTCTCATCTTATTCACTTTCTTTTCCTTAATTCTTTTTGAACACTGTGCTGAACCCTTATCATGATTTTGCTTGCAGTTCAGGCACTTTGCTTGCTCCTTCTCAACTTTACACTCCTCCACATTGCATTGTCCTTCTCACATCTTCCATCTCTTCTGACTCCCTTACAAACTGCAGCAACTTCTCCATATTCTTGCCAACAAAAACATCTGACAGGAGCTCTCTAATATGGCCTAACCCTGTAAGACATACTCATGGTACGCTCTTCCCCACAATTCCCCTTCAAAAATCAAACACACAGAATGACTGTCCTTCTTGTGCATCCAGGTGGCGTGGTGGTCTATTCGGTTATCTACCAACACGGGGATCCCGATTCGAATCCCCGTGTTACCTCGGGTTTGGTCAGGCGTTCCTACAGACACAATTGGCTGTGTCTGCGGATGGGAACCCAGATGTGGGTATGTGTCCTGGTCACTGCACTAGCGCCTCCTCTGGTTGGTCGGGGCGCCTGTTCGGCGGGGAGGGGGAACTGGGGGAATAGCGGGATCCTCCCGCGCGCTATGTCCTCCTGGCGAAACTCCTCACTGTCAGGTGAAAAGAAGCAGCTGGCGACTCCACATGTATCAGAGGAGGCATGTGGTAGTCTGCAGCCCTCCCCGGATCAGCAGAAAGAATTACTGGCCTCCTTCTTCTCTTCTTGGAATCCAGTAGTTATTTTTCTTGCCTCACACACACCTGCAACATCCCGAAATGACTCAGCTTCTACTGACAGTGGCACACCACTTATCACTCCCTTCATCCTTACTTTTGACCCGAGCGGGAAGCAAGTCACACAGCAATAATCTTTAAATACATCAATCTTAACGGCTCTATCTCTCTGACACCTTGATATACAGTCAATTATAACCATTTCGCTTTTAGTTATCCTGATCGGTCGTAAGTTTTCCCCCTACACACTTTCTGACCGCACATTCCTTGAAAACCACATCTTCTCTTGTCACAGCAATCATCCTAACGAAACACGTTTCCTCTGTCCTCAATGACTGACTAGAATCACTTGAGCAATTTGATGTATTCTTTTTATTTTCTAACCCTCTCGTGCCCTCATTTCCATTTCAATTTCGCTCTCCGACTCCACCATTTCCACCATTGTCCTTGACTGACTGAAAGAGTAACTGAGTGAGGAAGTTTCACCATTGGTCAGCCTTGCGTCACCACTTTCTGTATCTGTCATTTCAAATTAAAAGCCCTCTAGCATTTCATACCTGGTCCAGCTTTAAACTAGGATTTGACCTAGTCTTGTTTTCAGTGTGGTTCACCTGACACCGGCTGCGTCATCACAGAAAACTCTAGTGTGATTGGCACACAGTGGCTTGTGAAAGAGTTTTTGAATGATTAGCAGTGGGGAAAAATATTACAGTTGGTTCTAATCTTTACTCACACATTGTGCTCGTTAATTATTTGCCCTGGTTTGCACATATCTATTTTTAGGGGCAAATGCAAATGAAGTACTCACACTGGTAAATAGTCAGCACCATTGTTAAAATGAGATCCTTGGATTAGAGCTAACGCATGTGATCTAAACTACATCAAGTTGCACTGCCACACTGTTATTAGATTATCTGTTATTAGATTATCTGTCTGACAGAAGAATTGCCACAGCAGCATCACATTTCAATCTTTTTTTACTGCAGGTTGTTATTTCCAACAGGTGCTTGCTTGACTCTGTACCAGTATTCATCATGTCCTGCCAAAAAAAATCATCAGTGGTATACTGAGACTGGAGTGTCTCCAACCATGGTAAAGATGACAGTTAGCATTATGCAACCAGACCCCATGGTCCAGATGGATAAAATAACAATCTATTAATGGAGAAATGTTAGATTACAACTTCAACATGGATACATATATCTACAATTATTTACCCATATTGGAGTAAGTCTCACCAAAAAAGTAGCGATGGCAGTCCCAATGATAAAGCCAGCAATGACATCAGACCAGTGGTTGCGATACTCCGCCACACGGTTCAGACCCGTCAGGAAGGCCAAGCACATCAGGCCAAGGGAGAGCACCGGTTTAGCTAAGCGAGTCCCCTTGGCCTTCACCGTGCATGTCACATACATCTGGAAGGCAACGCACATGGTTAGTTAATGCACTATCACAACAAAAAATAATGTCTAATGTACAAATGACGTTATTTATTTACTCAATTCTCTATAGACGCCACTCTGTCCAGTTCAGGGTTGCAGAGGCTGAAGCCAATCCCCACAGGCATTTGGTGCAAATCCACAAACTGACACATTTTCACTCACATTCACACTAAATGTAATTTGGTGTTCATGATTCATGTAACATGCATGGCTTTGGACTTGGGGAGAAACTGGAGCACCTGTTGGTGACCTTGGCGAACAACCACGGAAGAGTAGACTTGCTAGCCCTTGGCTAACGGGTCGGACCCTTTAGTCGACTGGTTAACACTGTCGCCCGTGGTGTGGGAGATCCGGGTTCGCATCCTGGCTGTGGCGGTTCCCGGGCTGCCCCCCAAATTCGCTACAGTGGTCTACACAACCTTGATAGGTGTCATGTCCTCAGTGCACCAAGTGAAGAATATTACCATCAATGATATTCACACAAGTTGTCACAGCTTATTTTTAAGATGATGAAGAAAAATATCTCGCATATTGAACGAACAGGAGATCCACAGGACTGTACAACCTCAAATCATTATGCCAATGCAAACTGTTCTGCAGCGTTCAGCACTGCAGAACAGAACATCTGCCTTCACATAACGGCAGATGAAGTGGAATTCTACTTCTGATGAAAAGTAATAGGTAGTATACCAGGGACTGTTAAAAAAGGCAACATAACGAGTAAGGTCTTCATCTATTGGAATGACAATGTCGTGGCAGTAGTGGAATTAATTACCAGGAGACAGCTGGAAAGGAAGCACACATGCAAATACATTTCTAAGAGAAAAAAAAGAAGAGAAGCTGAACATTTTCAATGACCAGTTTATTTTCCCTCATGCACCTGTGTTATTCAGGGATATATAGTATATGGCAAGACAGCTGTGACTGATCTGTAATTAAAGCTGATTCACTTGGCTCTGTGGGTCTTTCCTAAAAGAGGATTCGAACGTCTCACAAAAAACCTGGACGTGGTGGTCAGCACAAGTGAGGAACCACACATGGAAGAACTGCTGTACTGTAAAGGTTACCAGGTGCCACCCTTTACCCTTTTCTTTCTTTTTAAATCACTGGATGTACAAGAGAGATGGAGGATGAGCCCTGCAAAACAGAATGGGGGCGGGGGGGGGTGTAAATCATACATGGAGGAAGGGACAGATGGAAAGCAACAGATAACGTGGTACTTTGAAGGAAAGACAGATGGAGAGAAGGAAGCTGAAAAGGAGGGAGGGAAGGGTGTAGAAAGAAGGGATGAAGAGGAGAGACAGAGGGAGACATGCAGGGTGGAGGGCGACAAATACATTTATCTGAGACCACTAAAAAGGGAGGATGAACTAGGAAACGAGATGAGGGAGGAAGAAAGGAGACTACTGTAAGGAGGTGAGAAGCCCACAGCTGGCTTTCACTCTCTACTAATGCTGAGAGTCAAGCACAGAGAAGGAGCCCAGGGCGTCGTCCTCCCTCTCCCTCTCTCTCGGCCATCTGGGACACAGAGAGGAGAAGAGGCTGAGATTAACTTTGCCAACCCAAAGTCTGCTTTAAATAGCGGACTATCATGGCAGGACTTGATCCGGTTTCTCTTGTCTTCTGCACAGTGGGAAAAGGAAAGCTTATCCTACTGGCACACAAAAAGCTCAGTTGGCTGAAATAGTTCATGTATCTTGGTCCTATTGCATCTCAGGGCTTACAGTGGAATCAGTACTGATAATTTGTATTTGGACCTACTGACAACAGGTGTAAAGATATTTAATCTAAATGACCATGAACCACAGAACCAAACGGCCTTGTGAGTGGTCCACTAGCGACCACCCCTCAACCAGAAACAAATCCTATATACCCACCTGCATTTAGAGAGAGAACAACTAAAAAAGAAACAGACAGACTCGTTTTTGTCCCCAAGACAAATATTCAGTCTGTCTGCTGCCAGCTGGGTGGTGCCTTGCTAACATCAGTAACCTGCTGATGTTAGCATGATGCTAACATCGGTAACTTGCTCCTTTATGCGGAATGAATTATAAGTTGCAGAAATGTGCATGTGAAGCATGGCATCATACGAGTCCGCATGGTGTCAGCAGGTTAACTTATCACGTATCTCCACATGATCTTGTCTTATCACCTAGCTACACCTGTACCTCCTCTTACACACGACAATATGTGCATACTAACATACAGCTAGAATAGAGTATTCATGAGACTGTTTTTTTTCTTAATACAATGAACAATAAAAGGCCCCAGCTGAGTTAAATGTTGGATTTTTGTTCAACATCAGAATCAGAAACACTATATGTCATTTCATTTCATGCACTTGTACATGAAATGAAACGAAACACCGTTTCCCCAACCCACAGCAGCGCAACACAAAGACGAAAACTCATCTAAAAACTACAAAAACACATGTCGAAACTAACATATATATCTAAACTAATAAATAAATAAATAAATAAATAAATAAATAACAAACCACTGTTCAGGAGAACGAACGCCAGCCAGCATGACTGTCAGAGCTGCCGGTCTGCATGGGCTAGCAGTTAGCTTAGCCTGCCCCGCTTCCACGTCCTGTCAGACCACCCTCAGCGTCACCTCTTTGGGCGCAGCTCCAGGCAGGGCCATGGTCCTTGGGCCCAAAGGACGCGGCAGACCAAAATGCAGCTTCCCCTGCTCTAGACCTAGCACGAGGGATGGTTACAAGATCACTGCCATTGGACCTGAGAGTTCTTGCTGGTTTGTAAGGAATTAGCATGTGTTTTATATAGTCTGGTGCAACGCCACTTAGCGTTTCTTATACAATTAACTCAATTTTAAAATCTATTCTAGTTTTGATGGGGAGCCAATGCAGAGATGTAAGAACAGGTGTAATGTGCTCATACTTTTTTAGTTCTGGTGAGAACACGTGCTGCCGCATTTTGAATTAACTGTAGGTGGCGCACAACTGATTTTGGGAGGCCGGTGAATGGTCCATTGCAGTAGTCTAGTCTACTTGTTATAAAAGCATGGATTAATTTCTCAGTTTGATATTGATAGAAAGCCCCTTAGTTTTGAAAGGTTTTTAAGATGGTAGAAGGCTGATCTTGTGAGATGATTGATGTGGCTCTTAAAATTTAGATCACTGTCTATGATTACACCAAGATTTCTAGCTTCACTTTTGCACTCCAGAGACAGAGAGCTGAGATGAGCTGCTATTCTCTGTCTCTGAGTCTTTGCACCAAAAATAAGTATTTCTGTTTTGTCTTTGTTCAGCTGTAAAAAGTTCTCTAGCATCCATAGATTAATATCATCAATACACTGAAATAGGGAACGTATGGGATCTAGGTCAACAGGAGATAGGGATATGTACAGTTGTGAATCATCTGCATAATTATGGTAACTTTATTTTGTGTTTCTGTATAACGTGCAAGTGGAAGCATATAGAGATTTAATAGTAGTGGTCCAAGAATCGAACCTTGGGGTACCCCACACATTAGACCCACTTTGTCCGAGGAAAAGTCTCCGATAAACACAAAGAACTGCCTGTCCTGAAGGTATGTTCTAAACCAGTTGAGAACCAGGCCAGAAAGGCCGACCCATTTTTCTAATCTCTCTAGCAAAATATCATGATCAACAGTGTCGAAAGCAGTACTGAGATCCAGGAGCACAAGAACAGACAATTTATTAGAATCTGTGTTCATATGCAGATCGTTCACAACTTTGATACATGCTGTTTCTGTGCTATGTATGGTGAGATCGAAAACCTGATTGATAAATGGCTAGAAGGTTGTTAGGTATTAAATAGTTATTAACTTGAGAATAAACTGTTTGTTCAAGGATTTTGCTGAGGAATGGTAAGTTGGAGATGGGCCTGTAATTAGCAATAACTGTCGCATCAAGATTACTCTTCTTCAGAAGTGGTTTAACGACAGCTGTCTTAAGTGCTGCAGGAAATATACCTGCCTGAAGAGAGTAGTTAATAATTTCTAAAACATCATGTGCGAAGCAATTAATTTTTTTTTTTTACAATTTGTTAGGGAGAGGATCCAAGCAGCAGGTGGACGACCTGAGCTGCCTAACAATATTGTCTAGACTTTTAAGGTCTAGAGTGTCAAAGTGAGACATGGTGCCAGTGATATTTCTGGAGAACTGGAGGGTAGGTTCATTACTGGATCTTCTTGTGGCACTAATGTTCTCTCTAATGGCAACAACAACAACAACAGCAACAACAGCAACAACAACAACAGCCTCCTAGGGACCAACTGTGTTTTCCATGCAAGTGAACAACATCCACCAAGACTGGATAACAAAGCTTTCCGTTGCACCCTTTTGGATCTTTTTTCACTTTTCCTGTCTTTAATTCTTCCTGTTTTTCTTTTTCATTTATAAGTTGTAAGTTAAAAGTGATGTTATGAGTTATGTTATAAGTTTATAAGTTGTAAATTGTAATTTCAGTGGATGTGTAAATATAAAGCTATTGTGTTATCTGGTTTTAGTTAATTAACCCCACCTTTTAGAAAGGCTCTTGGTAGCTGGTGGGTTGTGTGACATCTATTGTGTTGCACAAATGTACACACACACACACACACACACACAGAGGACTAGCATGTCCAGCTGGCTTCTGACCACCACAGTTTACCTGTGATCACACCCAAAAGCACTGTTTCACACAGGTTGATAATAATGACAATACTGTTAATTTGTACAAGATCACTGTTTTTTGCTTTTTTTTTGTTCACAGATGATACCTGCTGGGGTCAGGACACCCAGTCAAGGGACTGTCCCACCTAAACACCCTGTCTGAAGGGTTGAAATGAAAAGAAATGGAACCAAACAGGGATGCTGTCATCCCACAGTCTCACAGTAAACACCAGCATTGCCAAAGGGCACAGCCCACAAACCAGTAAACCATCAACCTGCCTGCTGGCTACTGAACCTGCTGGCTACTGATCCCTCATGACTCATGATGCTGCTCTGCCTGGCTTTCACTGGTCTCCTGCTGCAAGAGCTCTCTGTGTGTGTGTGTGTGTGTGTGTGTGTGTGTGTGTGTGTGTGTGTGTGTGTGTGTGTGAGTGTGTGTGTGTGTGTGTGTGTGTGTGTGTGTGTGTGTGTGTGTGTGTGTGTGTGTGTGTGTGAGTGTGTGTGTGTGTGTGTGTGTGTGTGTGTGTGTGTGTGTGTGTGTGTGTGTGTGTGTGTGTGTGTGTGTGTGTCTGTACGAACACGTGTGCGAGCCCAGCTGCCTCTGCGTTTGCATGTCTCCCCGTCCAGGTCAAGGTGGTTTCGGCAGATCCTCCGAGGCTCGTGTAAACAGTTGGAAAATTACCAATTTCACAGTCAGATGCACCTGGTATCGAGCCGCCCCCCCCCCATAAGATACAAAACAATGCACAAATAAATACGTTGTAAATTCAATATTTTAGATGCATTATTTCCCGATAAGTTCTCTTACTTCTCCCCGTGTCAGCGTGAGTCACGGGCATCTTAAGAGCCCAGGGGAGCGTTTCACAGATGGGTGACCATGTGAAGCCATTGCTGCAGTTTAATGTCAGACATTAGCAGCCACTGGCAGCATCACCACCAGACACCCGTCAGCTGAATGGGAAGTCTGACACTGTGAATTCACCCTGGACAGACCAGCTTAAGAGAAGCGTCCTCTGTCAGACACGTCTAATCTCCTCCACCGCCGCTGTTATCTGGCGCTTTACTGTGGAGGGCAGAGTCGCAGCTGTACAAATACCCCTCCTACACTAATTAAAAGGGGCATTTTAAAGTAACAATTTACTTATATAGGACTTGTTTCCTCTAATAAACATATACTCCAGAAGTAACAGAGTCATTTATACCTTCTGCAACTTAAATCTTTCTCTTAGCTGTTCAAATGATTTAAGGATGCCATCCTTATGAAGTTGGTGTAGAGTACTGAGTCCATGTTCTGACCTGCATCTGTATAGGAGGGTACAAAATCCTTTATAAATCTGATACTAATTAGTGCAGAAATTACTTTAAGCAATCCAAATGACAGTTTTATTTTCCTCCAAATTTTTAGTGTAACTCTAGTCCATTCACCCATTTGAGTTTCTTTTAAGGGGACATCTAGGAAAGGCAAGGTCTGTAGGGGCTTCACTCACAAGCTTTTTTCTATGTTAAGCCAACGAGTACATGTAAGATCCTGAATCCATATTGTTAAAGATTTTAACTGTGCAGCCCCAAAATAACATCTTAGATTCGGGAGGTTGGGCCCTCTGTGCGGTTTTGATAGCTGTAATGTTTTTAGTCTAATTCTTGGTCGTTTTCCTTGCCATATAAATTTTGAAATGAGCCTGTCTAATTTATCAAATATAGATTTAAGAATATCAATAGGTATCATCTGAAATTGATAGAGAAGCTTAGGTAGCACATTCATGCATATACTCTCAATACGGCCTAACAGAGACAGGGGAAGTGTTGACCACTGGTCCAAATCCTTACTGATATTATGAATTATGCGTTTGTAATTTGCATCATATAACTTTCCTAGCAATGGGGGAATTTGAATACCGAGATATTTAATGCCATCTTTGGGCCATTTAAACCCACTCTGGAGTTTGACCGCTTGAGGAATTCTACCACTTATATCCATTGCCATTGTTTTGTCCACATTTATTTTATAACCCGAGAAGTACCCATATGTTGAAATAAGATCCTTTAAGTGTGGGATTGTTGTTGTAGGTCCGGGTATATATAAAAGCACATCATCTGTGTATAAGGATAATTTGTGTTCTTCATTTATTGTCAGTCTCTTTATGTTATTGTCATCTCTGATAAGCTGTGCTAGTGGTTCAATACTAATATCGAACAATAGGGGTGATAGAGAGCAGCCCTGTCTGCAGCCATGTTCTAGGGCAAATCGGTTTGATAGAGCCCCATTTACGTTAACAGCAGCTTGTGGATTAGAATATAGTGTTTGTATCCACTTTATGAAATTAGGGCCAAATTGGAATCGTTTCAGTGTTTGAAGCAAGTATTACCAGGATACTTGATTGAATGCCTTCTGGGCATCAAGGGATAATATCATTGCTTCCTCCTCCTTGACTTTCGGGTGAGTCATTAAATTTAATAGTCTTCTGCTATTGTCCCCATAATGTCTTCCTGTGATAAACCCGGTCTGATCAGGAAGAATAATTTCTGTGATAATTTTATTGACGTGTCTTGATAGAATAGCTGTTAGTGTACACAGGTCTCCATTCAGTAGTGAAATAGGCCTATATGATTGGCATTTGGTGGGGTCCTTGCCTTCCTTATGTATTACAACTATTGTCACCTCCCTCCAGGAGAGGGCCATGGATCCAGATTGTAGTGCATGGTGGTAAGCTTTTAATACTAAAGGTGATACTGTCTCTTTAAACATTTTATAAAATTCATTAATATACCCATCTGGTGCGGGGCTTTTATTGTTTTTCAGTGTAGAGATTACCTGTTGTATTTCCCATTCCTTAATTGACTCATCCAACTCTTTTGCCATGGTCTCAGGTAGCTCTTTTATTTTGATGTCTTTCAAAAACTGCCAACTCTTTATCATCCATACAAGTGTCTGTGTTTTTGTACAGGGATTTATAAAATTCTGCAAAGGACTCTGAAATCTCATCTAGTTTTGTAAGTGTTGAGCTTTTAGGCTTTAATTTCTGTACTACATTGGATGATTGCTGTTTTTTAAGTCTTAATGCTAAAAATCTGCTTGCCCTGTTACCATTTTCACAATATATTTGATTGGTGAACCTTAAGTTGCCCTCAGTCTTTTCGGTGATAAGGCTATTTAGATCTCTTCGTGCTTGTTTGAGCGCATCAAGTAGATTGGAGGATGGTGTTCTTTTATGTTGTTGCTCGAGCTGTCTTATTTTGTCTTCTAATTCATGTTGTTTTGCTTCCCTTCTCTTTTTTTTCACACTTGTAAATGAGATAATGTGACCTCTAATATAAGCCTTAGCACAGTCCCATAGAATGGGAGGTGATATTTTGGGCGAGATATTTGTATCTAAATAGTTGTTTAGTTCAGTTGTTACAAATGAGATAAATTCCTTATCATTTAAAAGTGATGCATTTAATCGCCATTGTTTAGTTGTTGGCCTGTGACCTATGTTCCATGAGCGTGCTAGAGGTGCATGATCAGGTAGAGTAATTGGTAGACTCTCCACGTCTTCTATCCTGTGGAGTCCTGCTTTGGGTGTGAAAAAAATCATCAATTCTAAAATAGGATGAATATCTATGTGAGTAGAAAGTGAAATCTCTACCTTTAGGGAATTTACATCTCCAAACGTCCACCAGACCTGACTCTGTCGATAAGTGTCTAAGAATTTTACTCATTCTAGAATTGAGAGATTTTGAGGTAGGTTGTCTATCCATAAGCTGAGACATAACACAGTTGCAATCCCCTCCTAGCAGTAGGATACCAGAGCTGTTCTGTAGGATTGTGGTCAAGATTGTACTAATGAAGCCAGGCTCATCCTCATTTGGAGCATAAATGTTCATAAAAGAGACTTGTATTCCATCAACAGATCCATTTACTAGAATAAGTCTCCCTTCAGCATCTTTGTGGACTTTAGTTTGTGTAAAATGAACCTGTCTATGTATCAAACTAGATACGCCTCTGTTTCTACCTGATGGGTGTGATGAGTAAAATACTTTGTCCGTCCAAGATTTTTTTAGTTTTTCATGTTCTATTTCCGACAAGTGGGTCTCTTGCAAAAATGCTATCTGAGTGTTGGCCCTTTTTAACTGATTAAGGATTTTCTTCCTCTTTATAGGACTATGAAGACCTTTCACATTGTAACGTATGACTTTAAGGGATCCCATGACTTAAAGTTAGAATTAGGTAGAGTATTAGTTTTGCCCTTGCATAATGTGATGGGAAGGGAAGGCCAGTGTGGAGGAGAGAGTTGGAAGTGGGACATAGTATCGATGTGTGTGATTGTATGAGGGCAGGTCAGTGTTACCCCTTTTAACCACTTATTTATTGCATTTTAATCGTTTTTTTAACAGCTGAATGAACTCAATAACCATGAATTTATTACAAAAACATCTCTGAGACAGTTACACTTACCGTGTAGCACGCTAACATACTCCTGTGTCTTTTAATTTGTGTAGGGGCTGGAGAGTATATGTCAGGACTGACTGGATGATTTTGATTCTTTTAATTTTGACTTGTCAGAATAAACGGAGATTGCCTCCAAAGATGTCCTGGTCTGGGCCAGTTCTTCAAACACAATGCACGCAGGACGCCACCGGTTGCACAGAGCCTGTGGCAGCAGAAGCTACATGGACCTTACTACAGGTATCAACACTGAGTACATCTCCTGCACACTTCCTGTTGGAGAGCAGCTAATGTGCATTCAGTTTCTTTAGCATGACTATCACAAGAAACCTAGAATAATGTAAATTATAGTTTTTGTTTAACTTACTAATGCCTATGGTGCAACTGTTTGAGGGGTAGTTTGGTTTCCAGGGTTTGTATTGTGTCCACCTGAAAGTCAAACAAACATGTCTGTGCGTGCAGATTGAAGGCGAGTTGAATGGCTAGTTTAGCCTAGCTGAGCAAAATTGCTGGATGTCTACAAGGTTTTTCCTGCATAGAGGAATTTTGGTGCCCCCCAAAGAGGATTTAGCCAGCGGCAAAGAAAATCACCAGCGCCAAAACGATAAGAATTGAGAATAAAAATAGCAATTCAAATCCTCTCTGAAAGTGTTTAATAGCGTGTTTCAAGTTCAGCCCGTTCAGCTCCTCTTTCTTGCAGTTTCTGTGGTTTGGACCAATAGTAATTGAGGTAACAGACAGGTTATCAATATCTTAAACATTGTGGCTTCATATCTATGGGTCCATTTCATGTCATGTCGGAGATTTCCCGCGATTGCGAAGAGCGAGCTCAGAGTGACAGCGGCTCGTGAGCTCAGAGTGACAGCGAAGCTTGTTATTTTCAATGTATTGATTTGAGTATATGTATAGCTACATATGTTATTGGGGATTGCCAGTCACTGACTGTGTAGTAGAGTTACGATAGAACAAAACCACCCCCACCAGACGCTCATCGTCTCAACAGGCGCGCATTAATTAAATTCAGCTTGTTTTCAATTTATAAATATCTTGAGTAACGTTAGGCTATAAAATATGCATACATGTATACCCATCCCGTTCTTAATCATAAGAATTAGCGTATTATTGTATTGTCTGTATTGTTGTTGTGGAGAAAAGAGAAGGGGTTGTTGAAAAACTGTTGAGAGGAGGGAGAAAAAAACGTTTTATGGTAAACTGCTGTAAAAGACTGACTAGTTGGTATTTGGGCGGCCCTCACTGCCCCTGTCCAGACCACAGATGTTGAGGGGTAGTTCTCTGCCCTCAAGCTGGTAAATAAACACAACACGTGTAACCTGCCATGTACAGTATATGCCCCACCCCAAAATGTTAAAGGATTGATAATATGACTTGTTTATCACAATCACTGCATTCTCCATTCAATTTTCAACAGGTGAAAACACCGTTGAGGGGCCGGCTCAAGGACGACCCCCGTGATGTGTGCTGCAGGGTGGCGACTGACGGATTACATCGACTACCAGGACCTTGTCAGATCCTTTTAGCTCGTCAATAAAAAGAGGAGGGTGAAATGCTCTGAAGCAGGCTGTGACCTCTGCAATTGACTGCCAACCTGACCCCTCTCCCTAGACCCCACTCCCCTCTCCCTCAACCCCACTCCCCTCTCCCTCAAACCCACTTCCCTCCCCCTCAACCCCACTCCCCTCTCCCTCAAGCCCACACCCCTCTCCCTCAAGCCCACACCCCTCTCCCTCAAGCCCACCCCCCTGTCCCTCAACCCCACTCCCCTCTCCCTCAACCCCACTCCCCTCTCCCTCAAACCCACTTCCCTCCCCCTCAACCCCACTCCCCTCTCCCTCAACCCCACTCCCCTGTCCCTCAACCCTACTCCCTTCTCCCTCAACCCCACTCCCCTCTCCCTCAACCCCACTCCCCTCTCCCTCAACCCCACTCCCCTCTCCCTCAAGCCCACACCCCTGTCCCTCAACCCCACTCCCCTCTCCCTCAACCCCACTCCCCTCTCCCTCAAGCCCACACCCCTGTCCCTCAACCCCACTCCCTCAACCCTACTCCCCTCTCCCTCAACCCCTCGCCTCACCCTCACTCCGTCAACCCCCTCTCCCTCAAGCCCACTCCCCTCTCCCTCAAGCCCACACCCCTCTCCCTCAACCCCACTCCCCTCTCCCTCAACCCCTCGCCTCACCCTCACTCCGTCAACCCCCTCTCCCTCAAGCCCACTCCCCTCTCCCTCAAGCCCACACCCCTCTCCCTCAACCCCACTTCCCTCTCCCTCAACCCCACTCCCCTCTCCCTCAAGCCCACACTCCCGTCCCTCAACCCCACTCCCCTCTCCCTCAAGCCCACACCCCCGTCCCTCAACCCCACTCCCCTCTCCCTCAACCCTACTCCCCTCTCCCTCAACCCCTCGCCTCACCCTCACTCCGTCAACCCCCTCTCCCTCAAGCCCACTCCCCTCTCCCTCAAGCCCACACCCCTCTCCCTCAACCCCACTTCCCTCTCCCTCAACCCCACTCCCCTCTCCCTCAAGCCCACACTCCCGTCCCTCAACCCCACTCCCCTCTCCCTCAAGCCCACTCCCCTCTCCCTCAACCCCACTCCCCTCTCCCTCAACCCCACTCCCCTCTCCCTCAAGCCCACACCCCCGTCCCTCAACCCCACTCCCCTCTCCCTCAACCCCACTTCCCTCTCCCTCAACCCAACTCCCCATTATGAATTATCTTTGCCTACCTCAACCCCTCTCCCTCAACCCCACTCCTCTCCCTCAACCCCTCTCCCTCAACCCCACTCCCCCAACTCCACTCCCCTCTCCTCCTTACAATGTTGTAATAAAATTATTTTTTAACCAGTTTGTTAATTGGAGTTTCATTTACTCAAACATAATAGACATTTGGTCAGAAAAAACAGGAAGATGCATAGATTTCTGTCAAACACGACAACACAGACTCCTTGACTTTAGTGTTGTGCATCGTTGCGGTGCGGACCGCTCATGCTTACAGTCGTGCGTAGTCACCCCCCAAAGGCCCATTCTGAGCCAGGAAAAACCCTGGTCTACCGGGTTCATTAGCAGCTCTCACCTTCTCTGGGGCCCATCGTTTATTCTTTTGACTCATTAGCCGGGCGTTCACAATTTTTCTGAGACAACTTTTTAGGAAGTACGTGGAAAATCCTAAAATTTAGATTACACTACTGTTTTTCTGTAATACTCACACGTACATGCGTGTACATGTGAAAAGGTTACAGACAGCCCGGTTTGTCTGGGGTTCTGCCGGTTTCAGACTGGATGTCCCGAGCCCTGACAAATATCTGTACAACACCAAAATGCCCCAGTTATCAACATTCACTGCCAACTTTTCCCGGTTTCATAACAATTAAAATAATATTTATAATATTATTTATAATATTGCAGTGAATTCAGCGGGCGGCCGGGAACTGCTGCAGCTGGGACGTGAACCCGGTTCTCCCGGTTCTCGACTATGTTAACCAATCGACTAAAGGGTCCGCCCCGTTAGCCAAGGGCTAACGAGTCTACTCATCGTGGTCGTTACACTAACCCCCCCCCTTCAGGCGCTTCCTGAAGGAGGGGGTAGTGTAATGGGAGGGGGAACTGGGGGGAATAGTGTGATCCTCCCATGCACTACGTCCCCCTGGTGAAACTCCTCACTGTCAGGTGAAAAGAAGCGGCTGGTGACTCCTCTTGTAACGGAGGAGGCATGTGGTAGTCTGCAGCCCTCCCCGGATCGGCAGAGGGGGTGGAGCAGTGACCAGGATGGCTCAGAAGAGTGGGGTGATTGCCCACATACAATTGGAGAGAAAAAGGGTGAAACCCCCCCCCCCAAAAAAAAGCACAAAAAAAATCGGAGAACAAAATACGTCTTTGTCTGAACTGATGTTTCATCACTCCACATTTCAGAGATCCATTCAAAGTAAACCAGAATCATCAGTGCTGTGGAGTCAGCACCTTCCCCAGTGCCAACCCCCCCCCCCCCCAAAAAAATGTAAAAAAAATGTTGGGTTGGTAAAGGTCTTTTACCAACTTGTTGTGTTATATCTGCTTTTAGACACAACTTCACTTCTTGGGGCTCGTCCCTACCTCCTTCTTCTATTATTCCTGTTATTATTCCTGGGAACGTGCTCCCAGACAGGAAACAGCCGAATGCACTACAGAGAGCTTATGATGGGAATGTGTGTTATGTAATTAGCTGTTGTTTTAAATACAGCAGTGATTAGGAGTTATCAAAATGAAATTGTGTTTGCATGGAAATCATAAGGATCATACCTTCATGGGTTTGTGTTTTTACTGGCACAGAAAAATGTCAGATGCATGAAAAACAGGCTGGTACCCACGCCTCGGCACCAAACGTCCCAAGGTATGTAGCGTTCTTGGAAAACTCCGGATACTAGCAGGAGATTAGCCGGCTTTACGGAGTGACGTCCCACCACAGTATGTAGGTGAACGTGTTGACAGTGCTGCTGGATGCAGCGGGTACAGCCTGGCTTTAAGTGCCTGGATATGAGCAGTGGCTGACTAGTCCTTTTGGAGCCCCTGGGTGCTGGCGTGGCTGAGCACCCCCAACACAGCTGTAATGGCCGACACAGCGGCAGCTCCACGACATAACTTTCATCTTTATCAGCATTGTGTTCCTGTGTTCGTGTGTGCATGTGTGTGTCTGTGCAACAGCGCTACAGCGTTTGAGGGGTTTTTGCTCTCTAATTCTTGTCACAATGTGTGTCTGTCCCTGTGTGTTTAAGTGCATGTTTAAAGACGTGTGTGCGTGCGTCCGTGTGTGTGTGTGTGTGTGTAAGTGTGTTTGTAGTGGACATGGAGCTGAACAGACACAACTGCCTTTGCTAGATGACCTAAAACCAAAGGCAGCCTGCTTCCTCCATCGGGAAGAGGAACCAGCGGGGGCCCTCGGCTGTACATCCATTCATGATGGGCCCCAAGCAAGACACGCAGAACCTGACCACCCCGACCGTCATAGGAGTTCGGTTCTTCTTCGGTTCTGATCATCATGGAGTTGGGAAGATCTTGACAGCCATCGCATGACTAGACTTTGATGTGTGTGCACGTCAACCATCTTTTGAATTCTTGAACATAGTGTAGAAAAGTTAATTTGAAAGTCACGTCTGAATGATGGGGAGGAGGAGGAGGGAGGAGAGGTGCTGGTCCCCAGCACATTAACCCCATCACATGTTGGGACTCATCTCTGGTGACACAGTCGTTCACATTTAGGATGTCTTCCTTTTTGTTTTTGGTTTTCCACAGGACAGCCCGGTGAGACGGGATTATGAGTGTGTTATGTGACACACACCATGTGTTAAGTAACGTCGCACAGGTCACATGAGAGGGAATAAACATGAAAATCCTGTTCAGTTATGGCTCAAACGCTGAGATCATAGGTAATACTTCTTACACCTTGACATGGGGAATTATTGATTTGAAGTTAAGCCTCGAAGGATCTAGACGTCTTGAAGTCAAGCCTTCATGTCGGGTTCGAACCTCTCAGCAGAGTTTTGGCAGAAAGCAGGAAGACGGCTTCAACAAGCTTAATCTTTTATCTTTTGATTAATTTAGTGGGACATGACGGAAAACTAACCTCTGCCACATATTCTATAATCTTGGTAATTAAACATCAACACTATCAAGCTACAGTCCGATGCCCTCTGGAGTAGTGGAGCATGGTCTACTGACGTATCCTCGTCACCACAGTAGACATTCTTATTGATGACAGACAGTGTATTACTTTAGGTATGCTTTAACAGTTTTGTGATAAATGTTATGGCACTAAAACCCAGAACGCACAATGTAACATGGGAGACACTGTCATAGTGTGCAGTGGATATAAAGTCTACACGCCAGTGGTAAAATGGCAGCTTTCTGTGATGTAAAAAAAGGAAACCAAGAGTAACCATGTCAGAGCTTCTTCCAGCTTTGATGGGAAATTGCAGCCTATCAAATTCAAGTGACAAACACGGAAACCTTTAAGGAAAAAAAAGAGCAACTGACAATAAGCTGGTTGTGTAAGTCCACACCCCTGGACTAATACTTTGTTGAGGCACCTTTTGAAGTTATTACAGTACTCTTGTCTTTTTGGGCGAGAATCCATCAGCTTGGTACATCTTGACATGGCAATGTTGTCCCGCTGTGCCTTGCAAAAATGTTGTAGATCTGTCAGATTGTGAGGACATTTCCTGCCCACACTCCTCTCCAGGTCACTCCAGAGGTTTTCCGTTTGATTCAGGTCCCGACTCTGGCAGGATAATTCTGAAACAATGGTCTTCTTTTGCGGGAGACATTCCTTTGTTGATTTGGACGTATGCTTTTGGTGGTTGCCGTGCTGAAAGGTGGTATGCCTTTTCATCTTCAGCTTTCAAGCAGACTCCTTAAGGTTCTGCACCAAAAATCGCCTGGTATTAAGAGCTAGTCATGATTCCCTCCACCTCGAATAAAGTCCCGGTTCCAGCTAAAGAACAGCAGCCCCAAAGCCTGATGCTGCCTCCACCCTGCTTCAGTGCAGGTATGAGGTTCTTCTGGTGATGTGCTGTGGTGTTTTGCACCAAACAGACCTTCTGGAATTATGGCCAAAAAGTTCAACCTTGGCATCAGAATACTTTATTCATCCTCAAGGGGAAATTGGGTTCTATTACAGACACTCCTGCTCTAGTAAAGAAAAACTAAAAACTAACAATACACAAGATAATGAAAATATAAATGAATAGAAACAAGAAAAGCACAAACAAGTAGAAGATAAGAAATAAGAATAGGAATAAAATATGTAAAAACATGTGCACCATGCTCCAGCACATAACACCCTATCTATACTGCGCTACCACAGCACACAACAAGCAGCACAAACAAAACCCGATGGTAACACAAGTGGAAGGGCCAGTCCAATGGCCATTAACTCCAAGTGTCTGACCCTCTGAGGGAGGGTTGTAAAGTGTGATGGCCACAGGCAGGAATGACCTCATGTGGTGCTCTGTGGTGCTCTTTGGCAGACTGAGTCTGTTACTAAAAGTACTCCTGTGCCCAACCAGCACGTCCTGGAGTGGGTGGGAGACATTGTCCATGATGGCACGTAATTTCAACAGCGTCCTCCTCTCAGAAACCACCACCAGAGAATCCAGTTCCTCCCCCACAACATCACCGGCCTTGCGGATCAGTTTATTGAGCCTGTTTGCACCCACTACCCTCAACCTGCTGCCCAACACACAACAGCAAACAGGAGAGCCCTGGCCACCACAGACTCACGCCACATCCTGAGCATCGTCTGGCAGATGTTGAAGGACCTCAGCATCCTCAGAAAGTAGAGACGACTCTGTCCCTTCTTGTAGAGGGCATCAGTGTTCTTGGCCCAGTCCAGTTTATTGTCTATATACACCCCCAGGTACTTATAGTATTCCACAGTGTCCATACTGACCCCCTGCATGGAAAAAGGGGTAATGACATTATAACACATTTTTCCATGTGGATTTGGAAGACTGGACGAATCTGCATTATTTAGTCAGGCTTGGGTGATTGTTTTTTTCTTGTGTGAAAAGGCTTCCGTCTTGCCACCATAGCCCAGACATATGAAGAATGCAGGAGATTGTTGTCACATGTAGGGAACAACCAGAACTTGCCAGAAATTCCCGCAGCTCCTTTAGTGCTGCCATTGGCAGCCTCCCTGACCAGTTTTCTCCTTGTTTTCTCATAAATTTTGGAGGGACATCCTGTTTTTAGCAATGGCACTACTGTGCCATATTTTCTCCACTTGATGATGGTCTCCACTGTGTCCCATGGTAGATCTAATGCCTGGGACATTCTTCTGTACCCCTCTCCTGATCGATGCCTTTCAACAATGAGATCCTGATCATGGTTTGTAAGGTCTTTGTGGACCATGACTTTTGCAGTCGGATGCAGCCGAGCAGATATCAGGAAAATCCTGCAGGACCAGCTGAACTTTATTTGGGCTTAATCACAGTCACTTTAACTGATGGCAGGTGTACTAACTACTAGTTAACCTGAGTTTGAATGTGACTGGTTAATTCTGAACACAGCCATATCCCCAATTGTAAAAGGGTGTACAGGCTTAAGCAACCAGGTCACTGTAAGTTTTGTATGTCCCTAAAATGTTTCTGATTGATTTTCACTTCATTTTTATAGGTTGCAATTTAAAAATGTGGAAAAAGTTCAGACGTGACGTATCTTGTTTCACTTTTGTACATCACAAAACCTGCCATTTAAAGGGGAGTTTGTGGACTTTTTCTGGCCACTGTCAAAAATATAAGTAAACAAATGCACGTGAATACAGGGTGAGATGGTGTGCGGATGGTTTGGAAGTGGACAGCATGTCCTTTTCTGCACAACTGTTTTACATACTTCCAAAACATGTATCATTTAGAAACGTTTTTTTTAAATTTCCCCTCTTGTCGCCCCAATTGTATCTGCCCAATTGCCCCACTCTTCCGAGCTGTCCTGGTCTCTGCTCCACCCCCTCTGCTGATCCGGGGAGGGCTCCAGACCACCACATGTCTCCTCCCATACATGTGGAGTCACCAGCTGCTTCTTTTCACCTGACAGTGAGGAGTTTCACCGGGGGGGCGTAGCGCGTGGGAGGATCACGCTGTTCCCCCCAGTTCCCCCTCTCCCCCTGAACAGGTGCCCCGACCAACCAGAGGAGGCGCTAGTGCAGCGACCAGGACACACACCCACACCCGGCTTCCCACCCGCAGACACGGGCAATTGTGTCTGTAGGGACGCCCGACCAAGCCGGAGGTGACACGGGGATTCGAACCGGCGACCTACACTACCCAGACGCCTCCAAGTAATTCTTTTAACTCCTTCTCAGCGATGACAGTACACATTGTGGAACGACTCAGAAAATCAAAGATTATTTTTAGCTCCTATACATCCACAGTAACACAAGTCCCTCCAGCCCACTGGAGTTGTGCAGATGAGTCTTCTTTTTTTTAAAAATTTATTTCTGATTTTCTCCCAATTTAGTGGCCAATCGCTCCCTATTCTAATTCAAACACCCACCCTCATACTGCATGCGTTCGCCAACTGCATCTCTCCGGCCGGCAGTCCGGAAGGAGACGCCTCCCCACTCCGTGACAAGGCGACTCCAGGCCGAACCAC
The DNA here is from genome assembly GCF_029633865.1 of Lampris incognitus. Classification (NCBI taxonomy): domain Eukaryota; kingdom Metazoa; phylum Chordata; class Actinopteri; order Lampriformes; family Lampridae; genus Lampris; species Lampris incognitus. The sequence continues at coordinate 2,073,306 of NC_079229.1, read as the reverse complement.
TGCTTTTTCCCACACACACACAGACGCATTCATGCGACGAACACATGACAGCGCTGCTAAGTATTGCTGCTTCATCGAGTCCGGCCATAGTCGGATCTGATGAGACCGGGGCACGAACCCCCGGTCCCCAGTGGGCAACTGCATCGACACAAAGCCGATGCTTAGACCGCTACACCGCCACGGATCCCAGACGAGTCTTCTTTAAAGCCTTACTAACTGGCTTTGATAGAAATACATACAGTGGCTTGTAGAAGTATTCATGCCCCTTGAACCTTTCCACATTTTGTCACGTTTCGACCACAAACATAAATATATTTTATTGGAATTTTATGTGAAAGACCAACACAAAGTGGCACACAATTGTGAAGTACAAAGAAAATTATACACGATTTAAAAGTTTTTTTACAAATAAAAAACTGAAAAGTGCGGTGTGCAAAAATATTCAGCCCCCCTGAGTCAATACTTTGTGGAACCGCCTTTTGCTGCAACTACAGCTGCAAGTCTTTTGGGGTATGTCTCTACCAGCTTTGCACATCTAGAGACTGACAGCTTTGCCCATTTTTCTTTGCAAAACAGCTCAAGCTCAGTCAGATTAGATGGAGAGCGTTTGTGAACGGCCGTTTTCAGATCTTGCCACAGATTCTCAGTTGGATTTAGGTCTGGACTTTGACTGGGCCATTCTAACACATGAATATGTTTTGTTTTAAACCAGTCCGTTGTAGCCCTGGCTTTATGTTTAGGGTCGTTGTCCTGCTGGAAGGTGAACCTCCGCCCCAGTCTCAAGTCTTTTGCAGACTCCAACAGGTTTTCTTCCAAGATTGCCCTGTATTTGGCTCCATCCATCTTCCCATCAACTCTGACCATCTTCCCTGTCCCTGCTGAAGAGAAGCACCCCCAGAGCATGATGCTACCACCACCATGTTTGACAGTTGGGATGGTGGTGTGTTCAGAGTGATGTGCAGTGTTAGTTTTCCGCCACACATAGCGTTTTGCATTTAGGCCAAAAAGTTCAATTTTGGTCTCATCTGACCAGAGCACCTTCTTCCACATGTTTGCTGTGTCCCCCACATGGCTTCTGGCAAACTGCAAACGGGACTTCTTATGGTTTTCTTTTAACAATGGCTTTCTTCTTGCCACTCTTCCATAAAGGCCAGATTTGTGCAGTGCAGGACCAATAGTTGTGCTGTGGACAGATTCCCCCGCCTGAGCTGTGGATCTCTGCAGTTCGTCCAGAGTCACCACGGGCCTCTTGGCTGCATCTCTGATCAGTGCTCTCCTTGTTCGGCCTGTAAGTTTAGGTGGACGGCCGTGTCTTGGTAGGTTTGCAGTTGTGCCATACTCTTTCCATTTCCGGATGATGGATTGAACAGTGCTCCGCGAGATGTTCAAAGCTTGGGAAATCTTTTTATAGCCTAACCCTGCTTTAAACTTCTCCACAACTTTATCCCTGACCTGTCTGGTGTGTTCCTTGGACTTCATGATGCTGTTTGCTCCCCAATATTCTCTTAACAAACCTCTGAGGCCGTCACAGAACAGCTGTATTTGTACTGAGATTAGATTACACCCAGGTTGACTCTATTTAGTCATTAGGTCAACATTCGATCATTCAGCAATCATCAGGCAACTTCTGAAGGCAATTGGTTGCACTCAGAGAAAAGGGGGCTGAATACTTTTGCACACCGCACTTTTCAGTTTTTTATTTGTAAATTTTTTTTTTAAATCATGTGTAATTTTCTTTGTACTTCACAGTTGTGTGCCACTTTGTGTTGGTCTTTCACATAAAATTCCAATAAAATATATTTATGTTTTTGGTCGAAACGTGACAAAATGTGGAAAAGTTCAAGGGCTATGAATACTTTTGCAAGCCACCGTAGTCAGAGGGATATTATGTGATTCCCCTCCTACCTGTAGCACAACAGGATGAGCTCCCGTAGCTAGGTCGCACATGATGAATGATCTGAAACTAGTTCATGCATAACTCTTACGGAAACCTCACACCCCTTGAATAAATGACAACAATGAAATAATTAAATTCTGCAAGTGGCAAGTCCTGAACAAGACTGGAATACTTTCTGACTTGGTAATTAAAACAAGTACCTAACAAACAGCCGATAGAGGAGTTTATTTAGCTCCACATCTTATCAGTGGCCTTCAACACTCTGTACGTTTCTGCAGTAAGACTGCACTTCTGCTTTTGTTGCCCTGAGCTCGAACCTGTGCGGTATATAAAGGATGGAGGGTCTTCTTCACAAGGTCACGTGATACACCTGAAAGAGGAAGAGGAGGAACTCACTGCCAGGTAGAGCGCGGCGTAGACGCTGAGCGCGGCCTCCTTGGAAGGGAAGGTCTTGCGGGCTCGCAGGATGTCGTCCTGGTTGCCGGTGCACGCCTCCTGGTGGCTGATGTACCGCAGAGCCTGCTGGCAGCCCAGCGCTGTGTAGTTGGGCTTGCACACCGTCAGGAAGTATGGTGCGAGGTTTCCTGTCACTACCTGGCCCGCGTTGACGAAGATGTCCACCGTGAAGAGGCCAAACGTGTAGACTCCTGGGGTGAGGAAACACGAAGGAAGACATTCAAAGAGGGGAGTGGAAGGTTGAATAAGTAACCACACAAAAAAGAAAAGAAGAAAAAAATCTTGCTTTCAGTTGCCATCAGCAGTGACATCATCAGTAATGATCATTACTGAACACTGATGATACTTGTTGATACTTGTTTAGTCTCTTTTGGTGTTTTTTTTCTTTTGGGACCCCCCCCCCTTTCCTCCCTAATTGTAATTGGCCAATTACTCCACTCTTCCGAGCTGTCCCGGTCTCTGCTCCACCCCCTCTGCTGATCCTGGGAGGGCTGCAGACTACCACATGTCTCCTCCCATACATGTGGAGTCACCAGCCACTTGTTTTCACCTGACAGTGAGGAGTTTCACCAGGGGGACGTAGCGCATGGGAGGGTCACGCTATTCTCCCCAGTTCCCCCTTCCCCCACCCAACAGGCGCCCCAACCGACCAGAGGAGGCGCTAGTACCGCGACCAGGACACATACCCACATCCAGCTTCCCACCCACAGACACGGCCAATTGTGTCTGTAGGGACGCCCGACCAAGCCGGAGGTGACATGGGGATTCAAACCGCCGATCCCCGTGTTGATAGGTAATGGAATAGACCGCTACGCTACCCGGACACCGTTTTTGATGTTTTCATATCAATAATTATCACAATGCTTTTTTTCTTAATATAAAGGACAGGACATTGGTCATTCAACCAAGTTATTCAGAATATGAGTGGATACTCTCCCAAAGCAGCACAGCACAAATCACTTCACAGCACTCCTGCTGCTCAAAATGGACCAAAAGCATGTGCTACCCAAACCCGCAAACATGTCCAAGAGCTGCGTCCATCATTTCCTGCTACTATACAACACATCCTGGCTACATGTCCTGGTGATGGAGGGGCGTTTACAAAAACAACCTCTTTCCTCCTGTCAGAGGCCCTCCTTCTGTCATAACAACAACAACAACAACAACAACAACAACAACAATAATAATAATTGCATTGATATAGCGCTTTTCTAGACACCTAAAGCGCTTCATAGTGACGGGGGTAACTCAGTGTGTAGCACCACCTGGGTGATGCACGGCAGCCATTTTGCACCAGAATGCTCACCAAACATCAGCTTGAGGTGGAGAGGGAGGAATCATTGAGCCCGTTACATGGAGGGTGATTAGGTGGCCAGGTGGAGAGAGCCAGGTTGGGAATGTTGCCAGGACACCGGGGAACCTCCTACTCTTTGTGAGAAGTGTAATGGGATCTTTACTGACCACAGTGAGTCAGGACCTCGGTTTAACATCTCATCAGTAGGACGGCATCTCCTACAGTGTCCCCATCACTGCACTGGGGCACTGGGATTTGATATTTCATCCATCCATGAGCTGAACCGTTTATCCTGCTCTCAGGGTCGCAGGGTCGCTGGAGCCTATCCCAGCAGTCATTGGCAGGTGGGGAGACACCCTGGTCAGGCCGCCAGTCCATCACAGGGCCCCCCCCCCACACACACACACTCATACCTAGGGACAATTTAGTATGTTCAATTCACCTGACCTACATGTCTTTGGACTGTGGGAGAAAACCGGAGCACCCGGAGGAAACCCATGCAGACACGGGGAGAACATGCAAACTCCACACAGAGGACGACCCGGGACAAACCCCAAGGTTGGACTACCCCGGAGCTGAAACCAGGACCTTCCTGGTGTGAGGCAACCACGCTAACCACTGCGCCGCCCGAATTTGATATTTGTTGTTTTTTATTAGGACTAGAGGGAAGACCGCCCTCTACTGGCCTACCAACACCACTTCCAGCAGCAACTCAGTTTTCCCGGGAGGTCTCCCATCCAAGTACTAGCCAAGCCCACACCTGCTGAGCTTCCATCATTTGGCAGGGTACATGTCGGTATGGCTGCCAAGCCTAATGCTGATCATCAAACAAGCACTTAGTCAGCCAACACACTCGCCTACTTACACACTGACAGAAGGGCTACAACACAAACGCACTTCAGAGGCACATACACAGACCTCTGGAAAATGCAGTTTTTCTGGGGAAACAATAAGAGCCTTTGCAGTTGCTGTCAGGTGTCTGCCACACTACTTCAATGTGAGTAGCTTTGAAGCCCATTTCACTGGAAGGCATCTGTGAAAATAGACGGCGAGTCACCATGGCTCGTGAGCATGGCCTCCCCCCTTCTCTTTCTTTGTAGAGCTTTTTAAAAAAACTTCTTTTCTCAACACGTCATCATTTGGATTAAACATTTACCAGTACATGATGGGATGCTATGTAAGTAAGACATCCTGTCTTCATCACTCCACCTGCTTCTACTCTGTAGGGTTCATGTTGTCACACCTGCCCAACTTAACACACTTCTCTAGTACAGTTGTAAGTACTATAAGTAAGACATCCTGTCTTCATCACTCCACCTGCTTCTACTCTGTAGGGTTCATGTTGTCACACCTGCCTAACCTAACACACTTCTCTAGTACAGTTGTAAGTACTGTAAGTAAGACATCCTGTCTTCATCACTCCACCTCCTTCTACTCTATAGGGTTCATGTTGTCACACCTCCTAACTTAACACACTTCTCTAGTACAGTTGTAAGTACTGTAAGTAAGACATCCTGTCTTCATCACTCCACCTCCTTCTACTCTATAGGGTTCATGTTGTCACACCTGCCCAACTTAACACACTTCTCTAGTACAGTTGTAAGTACTATAAGTAACACATCCTGTCTTCATCACTCCACCTGCTTCTACTCTGTAGGGTTCATGTTGTCACACCTGCCCAACTTAACACACTTCTCTAGTACAGTTGTAAGTACTATAAGTAAGACATCCTGTCTTCATCACTCCACCTGCTTCTACTCTGTAGGGTTCATGTTGTCACACCTGCCCAACTTAACACACTTCTCTAGTACAGTTGTAAGTACTGTAAGTAAGACATCCTGTCTTCATCACTCCACCTGCTTCTACTCTATAGGGTTCATGTTGTCACACCTCCCAACTTAACACACTTCTCTAGTACAGTTGTAAGTACTATAAGTAACAAATCCTGTCTTCATCACTCCACCTCCTTCTACTCTGTAGGGTTCATGTTGTCACACCTGCCTAACTTAACACACTTCTCTAGTACAGTTGTAAGTACTATAAGTAAGACATCCTGTCTTCATCACTCCACCTCCTTCTACTCTATAGGGTTCATGTTGTCACACCTGCCCAACTTAACACACTTCTCTAGTACAGTTGTAAGTACTGTAAGTAACACATCCTGTCTTCATCACTCCACCTGCTTCTACTCTGTAGGGTTCATGTTGTCACACCTCCTAACTTAACACACTTCTCTAGTACAGTTGTAAGTACTGTAAGTAAGACATCCTGTCTTCATCACTCCACCTGCTTCTACTCTGTAGGGTTCATGTTGTCACACCTGCCCAACTTAACACACTTCTCTAGTACAGTTGTAAGTACTGTAAGTAAGACATCCTGTCTTCATCACTCCACCTGCTTCTACTCTATAGGGTTCATGTTGTCACACCTGCCCAACTTAACACACTTCTCTAGTACAGTTGTAAGTACTATAAGTAACACATCCTGTCTTCATCACTCCACCTCCTTCTACTCTATAGGGTTCATGTTGTCACACCTGCCCAACTTAACACACTTCTCTAGTACAGTTGTAAGTACTATAAGTAACACATCCTGTCTTCATCACTCCACCTGCTTCTGCTCTGTAGGGTTCATGTTGTCACACCTCCCAACTTAACACACTTCTCTAGTACAGTTGTAAGTACTGTAAGTAAGACATCCTGTCTTCATCACTCCACCTGCTTCTGCTCTGTAGGGTTCATGTTGTCACACCTCCTAACTTAACACACTTCTCTAGTACAGTTGTAAGTACTATAAGTAACACATCCTGTCTTCATCACTCCACCTGCTTCTGCTCTGTAGGGTTCATGTTGTCACACCTCCCAACTTAACACACTTCTCTAGTACAGTTGTAAGTACTGTAAGTAAGACATCCTGTCTTCATCACTCCACCTGCTTCTACTCTGTAGGGTTCATGTTGTCACACCTCCCAACTTAACACACTTCTCTAGTACAGTTGTAAGTACTGTAAGTAAGACATCCTGTCTTCATCACTCCACCTGCTTCTACTCTGTAGGGTTCATGTTGTCACACCTCCCAACTTAACACACTTCTCTAGTACAGTTGTAAGTACTGTAAGTAAGACATCCTGTCTTCATCACTCCACCTGCTTCTGCTCTGTAGGGTTCATGTTGTCACACCTCCCAACTTAACACACTTCTCTAGTACAGTTGTAAGTACTGTAAGTAAGACATCCTGTCTTCATCACTCCACCTGCTTCTACTCTGTAGGGTTCATGTTGTCACACCTGCCTAACTTAACACACTTCTCTAGTACAGTTGTAAGTACTATAAGTAAGACATCCTGTCTTCATCACTCCACCTCCTTCTGCTCTGTAGGGTTCATGTTGTCACACCTCCCAACTTAACACACTTCTCTAGTACAGTTGTAAGTACTATAAGTAAGACATCCTGTCTTCATCACTCCACCTCCTTCTACTCTGTAGGGTTCATGTTGTAACACCTCCCAACTTAACACACTTCTCTAGTACAGTTGTAAGTACTATAAGTAAGACATCCTGTCTTCATCACTCCACCTCCTTCTGCTCTGTAGGGTTCATGTTGTCACACCTCCTAACCTAACACACTTCTCTAGTACAGTTGTAAGTACTGTAAGTAACACATCCTGTCTTCATCACTCCACCTGCTTCTACTCTGTAGGGTTCATGTTGTCACACCTCCTAACTTAACACACTTCTCTAGTACAGTTGTAAGTACTATAAGTAACACATCCTGTCTTCATCACTCCACCTCCTTCTGCTCTGTAGGGTTCATGTTGTCACACCTCCCAACTTAACACACTTCTCTAGTACAGTTGTAAGTACTGTAAGTAAGACATCCTGTCTTCATCACTCCACCTGCTTCTACTCTGTAGGGTTCATGTTGTCACACCTGCCCAACTTAACACACTTCTCTAGTACAGTTGTAAGTACTATAAGTAAGACATCCTGTCTTCATCACTCCACCTGCTTCTACTCTGTAGGGTTCATGTTGTCACACCTGCCTAACCTAACACACTTCTCTAGTACAGTTGTAAGTACTATAAGTAAGACATCCTGTCTTCATCACTCCACCTGCTTCTACTCTATAGGGTTCATGTTGTCACACCTCCTAACTTAACACACTTCTCTAGTACAGTTGTAAGTACTATAAGTAACAAATCCTGTCTTCATCACTCCACCTCCTTCTACTCTATAGGGTTCATGTTGTCACACCTCCTAACTTAACACACTTCTCTAGTACAGTTGTAAGTACTGTAAGTAAGACATCCTGTCTTCATCACTCCACCTCCTTCTACTCTATAGGGTTCATGTTGTCACACCTGCCCAACTTAACACACTTCTCTAGTACAGTTGTAAGTACTGTAAGTAAGACATCCTGTCTTCATCACTCCACCTGCTTCTACTCTGTAGGGTTCATGTTGTCACACCTGCCTAACTTAACACACTTCTCTAGTACAGTTGTAAGTACTATAAGTAAGACATCCTGTCTTCATCACTCCACCTGCTTCTACTCTATAGGGTTCATGTTGTCACACCTGCCCAACTTAACACACTTCTCTAGTACAGTTGTAAGTACTATAAGTAACACATCCTGTCTTCATCACTCCACCTCCTTCTACTCTATAGGGTTCATGTTGTCACACCTGCCCAACTTAACACACTTCTCTAGTACAGTTGTAAGTACTATAAGTAACACATCCTGTCTTCATCACTCCACCTGCTTCTGCTCTGTAGGGTTCATGTTGTCACACCTCCCAACTTAACACACTTCTCTAGTACAGTTGTAAGTACTGTAAGTAAGACATCCTGTCTTCATCACTCCACCTGCTTCTGCTCTGTAGGGTTCATGTTGTCACACCTCCCAACTTAACACACTTCTCTAGTACAGTTGTAAGTACTGTAAGTAAGACATCCTGTCTTCATCACTCCACCTGCTTCTGCTCTGTAGGGTTCATGTTGTCACACCTCCTAACTTAACACACTTCTCTAGTACAGTTGTAAGTACTATAAGTAACACATCCTGTCTTCATCACTCCACCTCCTTCTACTCTGTAGGGTTCATGTTGTCACACCTGCCTAACTTAACACACTTCTCTAGTACAGTTGTAAGTACTGTAAGTAAGACATCCTGTCTTCATCACTCCACCTGCTTCTACTCTGTAGGGTTCATGTTGTCACACCTCCCAACTTAACACACTTCTCTAGTACAGTTGTAAGTACTGTAAGTAAGACATCCTGTCTTCATCACTCCACCTGCTTCTACTCTGTAGGGTTCATGTTGTCACACCTCCCAACTTAACACACTTCTCTAGTACAGTTGTAAGTACTGTAAGTAAGACATCCTGTCTTCATCACTCCACCTGCTTCTGCTCTGTAGGGTTCATGTTGTCACACCTCCTAACCTAACACACTTCTCTAGTACAGTTGTAAGTACTGTAAGTAAGACATCCTGTCTTCATCACTCCACCTGCTTCTACTCTGTAGGGTTCATGTTGTCACACCTCCTAACTTAACACACTTCTCTAGTACAGTTGTAAGTACTATAAGTAAGACATCCTGTCTTCATCACTCCACCTCCTTCTGCTCTGTAGGGTTCATGTTGTCACACCTGCCTAACTTAACACACTTCTCTAGTACAGTTGTAAGTACTATAAGTAACACATCCTGTCTTCATCACTCCACCTCCTTCTGCTCCGTAGGGTTCATGTTGTCACACCTCCCAACTTAACACACTTCTCTAGTACAGTTGTAAGTACTGTAAGTAAGACATCCTGTCTTCATCACTCCACCTCCTTCTACTCTGTAGGGTTCATGTTGTAACACCTGCCTAACTTAACACACTTCTCTAGTACAGTTGTAAGTACTGTAAGTAAGACATCCTGTCTTCATCACTCCACCTGCTTCTACTCTGTAGGGTTCATGTTGTCACACCTGCCTAACTTAACACACTTCTCTAGTACAGTTGTAAGTACTGTAAGTAAGACATCCTGTCTTCATCACTCCACCTGCTTCTACTCTGTAGGGTTCACGTTGTCACACCTGCCTAACTTAACACACTTCTCTAGTACAGTTGTAAGTACTGTAAGTAAGACATCCTGTCTTCATCACTCCACCTGCTTCTACTCTGTAGGGTTCATGTTGTCACACCTCCTAACCTAACACACTTCTCTAGTACAGTTGTAAGTACTATAAGTAAGACATCCTGTCTTCATCACTCCACCTCCTTCTACTCTGTAGGGTTCATGTTGTCACACCTCCCAACTTAACACACTTCTCTAGTACAGTTGTAAGTACTATAAGTAACACATCCTGTCTTCATCACTCCACCTCCTTCTACTCTGTAGGGTTCATGTTGTCACACCTCCTAACCTAACACACTTCTCTAGTACAGTTGTAAGTACTGTAAGTAAGACATCCTGTCTTCATCACTCCACCTCCTTCTACTCTATAGGGTTCATGTTGTCACACCTGCCTAACTTAACACACTTCTCTAGTACAGTTGTAAGTACTGTAAGTAAGACATCCTGTCTTCATCACTCCACCTCCTTCTACTCTGTAGGGTTCATGTTGTCACACCTCCCAACTTAACACACTTCTCTAGTACAGTTGTAAGTACTGTAAGTAAGACATCCTGTCTTCATCACTCCACCTGCTTCTACTCTGTAGGGTTCATGTTGTCACACCTGCCTAACTTAACACACTTCTCTAGTACAGTTGTAAGTACTATAAGTAACACATCCTGTCTTCATCACTCCACCTGCTTCTACTCTGTAGGGTTCACGTTGTCACACCTGCCTAACTTAACACACTTCTCTAGTACAGTTGTAAGTACTGTAAGTAAGACATCCTGTCTTCATCACTCCACCTGCTTCTACTCTGTAGGGTTCATGTTGTAACACCTCCCAACTTAACACACTTCTCTAGTACAGTTGTAAGTACTATAAGTAACACATCCTGTCTTCATCACTCCACCTCCTTCTACTCTGTAGGGTTCATGTTGTCACACCTCCTAACCTAACACACTTCTCTAGTACAGTTGTAAGTACTGTAAGTAAGACATCCTGTCTTCATCACTCCACCTGCTTCTACTCTGTAGGGTTCATGTTGTCACACCTGCCTAACTTAACACACTTCTCTAGTACAGTTGTAAGTACTGTAAGTAAGACATCCTGTCTTCATCACTCCACCTGCTTCTACTCTGTAGGGTTCATGTTGTCACACCTCCCAACTTAACACACTTCTCTAGTACAGTTGTAAGTACTGTAAGTAAGACATCCTGTCTTCATCACTCCACCTGCTTCTACTCTGTAGGGTTCATGTTGTCACACCTCCCAACTTAACACACTTCTCTAGTACAGTTGTAAGTACTGTAAGTAAGACATCCTGTCTTCATCACTCCACCTGCTTCTACTCTGTAGGGTTCATGTTGTCACACCTCCTAACTTAACACATTTCTCTAGTACAGTTGTAAGTACTGTAAGTAACACATCCTGTCTTCATCACTCCACCTGCTTCTACTCTGTAGGGTTCATGTTGTCACACCTCCCAACTTAACACACTTCTCTAGTACAGTTGTAAGTACTATAAGTAACACATCCTGTCTTCATCACTCCACCTGCTTCTACTCTGTAGGGTTCATGTTGTCACACCTCCCAACTTAACACACTTCTCTAGTACAGTTGTAAGTACTATAAGTAAGACATCCTGTCTTCATCACTCCACCTCCTTCTACTCTGTAGGGTTCATGTTGTCACACCTCCTAACTTAACACACTTCTCTAGTACAGTTGTAAGTACTATAAGTAACACATCCTGTCTTCATCACTCCACCTGCTTCTACTCTATAGGGTTCATGTTGTCACACCTCCTAACTTAACACACTTCTCTAGTACAGTTGTAAGTACTATAAGTAAGACATCCTGTCTTCATCACTCCACCTGCTTCTACTCTATAGGGTTCATGTTGTCACACCTGCCTAACTTAACACACTTCTCTAGTACAGTTGTAAGTACTATAAGTAAGACATCCTGTCTTCATCACTCCACCTGCTTCTACTCTGTAGGGTTCATGTTGTCACACCTCCCAACTTAACACACTTCTCTAGTACAGTTGTAAGTACTATAAGTAACACATCCTGTCTTCATCACTCCACCTCCTTCTACTCTGTAGGGTTCATGTTGTCACACCTGCCCAACTTAACACACTTCTCTAGTACAGTTGTAAGTACTATAAGTAACACATCCTGTCTTCATCACTCCACCTCCTTCTGCTCTGTAGGGTTCATGTTGTCACACCTCCTAACTTAACACACTTCTCTAGTACAGTTGTAAGTACTATAAGTAACACATCCTGTCTTCATCACTCCACCTCCTTCTACTCTGTAGGGTTCATGTTGTCACACCTCCTAACTTAACACACTTCTCTAGTACAGTTGTAAGTACTATAAGTAAGACATCCTGTCTTCATCACTCCACCTGCTTCTACTCTGTAGGGTTCATGTTGTAACACCTGCCCAACTTAACACACTTCTCTAGTACAGTTGTAAGTACTGTAAGTAAGACATCCTGTCTTCATCACTCCACCTGCTTCTACTCTGTAGGGTTCATGTTGTCACACCTCCTAACTTAACACATTTCTCTAGTACAGTTGTAAGTACTATAAGTAACACATCCTGTCTTCATCACTCCACCTGCTTCTACTCTGTAGGGTTCATGTTGTCACACCTGCCTAACTTAACACACTTCTCTAGTACAGTTGTAAGTACTATAAGTAAGACATCCTGTCTTCATCACTCCACCTGCTTCTACTCTGTAGGGTTCATGTTGTCACACCTCCCAACTTAACACACTTCTCTAGTACAGTTGTAAGTACTATAAGTAACACATCCTGTCTTCATCACTCCACCTCCTTCTACTCTGTAGGGTTCATGTTGTCACACCTGCCCAACTTAACACACTTCTCTAGTACAGTTGTAAGTACTATAAGTAAGACATCCTGTCTTCATCACTCCACCTGCTTCTACTCTGTAGGGTTCATGTTGTAACACCTGCCCAACTTAACACACTTCTCTAGTACAGTTGTAAGTACTATAAGTAAGACATCCTGTCTTCATCACTCCACCTCCTTCTGCTCTGTAGGGTTCATGTTGTCACACCTCCTAACTTAACACACTTCTCTAGTACAGTTGTAAGTACTATAAGTAACACATCCTGTCTTCATCACTCCACCTCCTTCTACTCTGTAGGGTTCATGTTGTCACACCTCCTAACTTAACACACTTCTCTAGTACAGTTGTAAGTACTATAAGTAAGACATCCTGTCTTCATCACTCCACCTGCTTCTACTCTGTAGGGTTCATGTTGTAACACCTGCCCAACTTAACACACTTCTCTAGTACAGTTGTAAGTACTGTAAGTAAGACATCCTGTCTTCATCACTCCACCTGCTTCTACTCTGTAGGGTTCATGTTGTCACACCTCCTAACTTAACACATTTCTCTAGTACAGTTGTAAGTACTATAAGTAACACATCCTGTCTTCATCACTCCACCTGCTTCTACTCTGTAGGGTTCATGTTGTCACACCTCCCAACTTAACACACTTCTCTAGTACAGTTGTAAGTACTATAAGTAACACATCCTGTCTTCATCACTCCACCTCCTTCTACTCTGTAGGGTTCATGTTGTCACACCTGCCCAACTTAACACACTTCTCTAGTACAGTTGTAAGTACTATAAGTAACACATCCTGTCTTCATCACTCCACCTGCTTCTACTCTGTAGGGTTCATGTTGTAACACCTGCCCAACTTAACACACTTCTCTAGTACAGTTGTAAGTACTATAAGTAAGACATCCTGTCTTCATCACTCCACCTCCTTCTGCTCTGTAGGGTTCATGTTGTCACACCTCCTAACTTAACACACTTCTCTAGTACAGTTGTAAGTACTATAAGTAACACATCCTGTCTTCATCACTCCACCTCCTTCTACTCTGTAGGGTTCATGTTGTCACACCTCCTAACTTAACACACTTCTCTAGTACAGTTGTAAGTACTATAAGTAAGACATCCTGTCTTCATCACTCCACCTGCTTCTACTCTGTAGGGTTCATGTTGTAACACCTGCCCAACTTAACACACTTCTCTAGTACAGTTGTAAGTACTGTAAGTAAGACATCCTGTCTTCATCACTCCACCTGCTTCTACTCTGTAGGGTTCATGTTGTCACACCTCCTAACTTAACACATTTCTCTAGTACAGTTGTAAGTACTATAAGTAACACATCCTGTCTTCATCACTCCACCTGCTTCTACTCTGTAGGGTTCACGTTGTCACACCTGCCTAACTTAACACATTTCTCTAGTACAGTTGTAAGTACTGTAAGTAAGACATCCTGTCTTCATCACTCCACCTGCTTCTACTCTGTAGGGTTCATGTTGTCACACCTCCTAACTTAACACATTTCTCTAGTACAGTTGTAAGTACTATAAGTAAGACATCCTGTCTTCATCACTCCACCTCCTTCTGCTCTGTAGGGTTCATGTTGTCACACCTGCCTAACTTAACACACTTCTCTAGTACAGTTGTAAGTACTATAAGTAAGACATCCTGTCTTCATCACTCCACCTCCTTCTACTCTATAGGGTTCATGTTGTCACACCTCCTAACTTAACACACTTCTCTAGTACAGTTGTAAGTACTATAAGTAAGACATCCTGTCTTCATCACTCCACCTCCTTCTACTCTGTAGGGTTCATGTTGTCACACCTCCCAACTTAACACACTTCTCTAGTACAGTTGTAAGTACTGTAAGTAAGACATCCTGTCTTCATCACTCCACCTGCTTCTACTCCGTAGGGTTCATGTTGTCACACCTGCCCAACTTAACACACTTCTCTAGTACAGTTGTAAGTACTGTAAGTAAGACATCCTGTCTTCATCACTCCACCTGCTTCTACTCCGTAGGGTTCATGTTGTCACACCTGCCCAACTTAACACACTTCTCTAGTATGGCTAGATGACTGTGGAGACTCTCTTGTTGATAGAGCCATGTTTCATATTCATTTGATTTCATTTTCATTCTGACTGATGTAGGGTCACCAAGAAGTCATTTTGTACAAGACACTGTTCTAGTCCTAGTCCTCGTCCTAGCCCTAGTCCCATCATCTGGGTATGCTGTAATGGGTGTATCCTGAATCAGGTCCCACCATACCACCTTTCCCAACACAAATCCCACATTGATGTACTTTCACTGGGACTGAGCCAAATAAAGTTAATTTCCAAAATGTAAAAAACCAAAAAACCAAACTTGCACAGCGCCTCCTGTGACACTCGTGCCTCCTCGATGCATCAAACATTCCTCAGTGGCGTGTGGTGGGAGGTCCTCATAGGTCCGTTTTTTCTTCATATCAGATTCGGTTAAGCGTTACAAGAATTCATAACTCGGTTTCATGGCATTGTCCGTATTTGAACAGCACAGTAAAAAAAGGTGTGAACACATCATGTTTTTTTTGTTTTCAAGCTAAACTACTGATGCTCGCAAAACCCAGATCCTTCTTGGTGATGCTGGAAAGGTAATGGAAGCTGCTCTTTCGGCTAGATAAATCTAGTTCTCATTTTCAGAAAGGTCATAAGTTATTGCAGCGTTGCACATTCCACGTGATCTCGTGTCCAGAAGTGTCTGATACCCTCGCGCTGGCACGGACGGGGCTTTATGTGTTTGTCTGTTGTTTTGTTCCATGTGTGTGTATGTGTGCGGGGGTGGTGGTGGTGAGGCAGTTCACCTACTCTGATCAAGTCTGATTCACAATGCAGTCAGGCTAAAAACGACCACAGTCTGCCAGACTGCCCCGGCACAAGCAGCGGAGAACACACCCAGACAAGCAAGTACCCACACACACCTACCAAAGTCTACAGACACTCAGGTAAAAACCGGCGGAACTCCCATATCACAGAGCTGCATGCTGGACAGGAGGGCTGGAATGAGCCTCATACTGCACAACTCCACAGAGTCTCGATGGACACTATCTGGACCTGTCAACACACCTTTCATTCAACATCACATTCTGATTGCCTCGGGTCATTGTTTTTATCCTGAAATCCTTTTCAAGTACTCAAGTACAATACTTTGAATGGAAGAAATATTCGATTTTTTCTTCCTATTTTGACTGTAGTAACAAAACAAGTCTTGTCTTATTGTAATAATAGGTCTACCTCTCAGCCACATTCAATCACAACAGCTGACGAGTATCAGAAAGGGACCAGCCGCTGAGGATGCACAAGCCAGTGCATTCTTAGTGCCGGTCCCAAGCCTGGATAAATGGGCAGGGTTGTGTCAGGAAGGCCATCCCACGTAAAACCTTCGCCAAATCAATTGTACAGATCATAAATATGATTTCCATAGTGGGTTGGTCGCAGAAAGAAAAAAAAAGTAGGTGAGAAGGGTTAGGAAAAAACAAGTGTATACTTCCTGCTACTCCTTTTGCATGATGTAACAAATCTGATGCATACGGAGATTTGTTCACTGAGCTTGATGTGTGGATTTGTTGATCACTTCATTATATTGGTGATGGAATATCTGTACGTTATATGCTGCTTATAACATGCTCGAAATAAATCATCATTCACTCATACATTGTGACCACTGGTGCACATGTTCTATAAGATCAGTACTGACTAAGAGGATTAGCTGGCATGACCTCTTCCTGCAGTAAGCAAAAGAGCTGCAGAGAGACTGACAGTGTGGGGAATGGGGGGGGGGGTTTGTGGCCTGGCTTGCTATCATTTAGTGGCTGTTGGCCCACTTGGCCCTCTCTTAGATCCCCACATCCACTGTAGTGTTTAGAGATGAAGTTAAACTACAACTAAGCTGCAGCCCTATGCCACATCCAGCATATAAAATCAGGCTAATATGAACATTATGCCAGTGATAACATAGTTTGTCATCCCCCCCCCTTGCACTCTGATATATTTATTGTTGTTGTGTAATTCCTTAGATCTTTGAAAACTTGGAAAGTGGAAAAAAATATCTAAGAGTGAAGAGACAGTTTCGTCAGGACAAATTGCTTAAATGTTACTGCAGTGCATTAGAACAGTAGGTTTTACTTCGGTAGTCAATCGATCTGCCTACATGTACGTTCCATGCAGCTGAGTGCATTCCCCAACATCAGTGAACCCAAACTCCAAAATAGACATCCATCCATTATCCAAAGCACTTATTCTGCTCTCAGGGTCGCGGGGATGCTGGAGCCTATCCCAGCAGTCATTGGGCGGCAGGCGGGGAGACACCCTGGACAGGCTGCCAGGCCATCACAGGGCCCACACACACACACACACACACACACACACACACACACACACACATTCATACCTAGGGACAATTTAGTACGGCCGATTCACCTGACCTACATGTCTTTGGACTGCGGGAGGAAACCGGAGGCCCCGGAGGAAACCCACGCAGACACGGGGAGAACATGCAAACTCCACACAGAGGACGACCCGGGATGTCCCCCAAAGGTTGGACTACCCCAGGGCTCAAACCCAGGCTCGAATCCCAAAATAGCCACGTTTGAAATGTAACGAACACACCGAGATCAAAACTGGACATCTGCCTTCTACTTCTTCCCGAGGTTCAGGATGCTCATAATGAGTTCTGTGTGATTTAGACACAAAACACAAGCTTTGTTTCAGGTGCAGGACATTGTTATCTACATGGAACTTAAAGCCCCTTTCCCACGGTGCCCTATGCAGCAGTGGTCCCGTGCTGATAAACTAATAATAATAAATAATAAACGCACTCAGGAAGTGTTTCTGTTATTGGTAACAATTGTAAAATGCAGAAGGGAACTCTGACCTCAGCAACTTTACCCAGTTCCCCTCGGGGGTGAAAAAAGTATTCTGATTCTGATTCAGCAGATGCTGCTAAATTCACGTTTATACATGATCCATTCGATGGGACTTGCAGTGAGGACTATTGATGCTTGCTTAAAGACTATGCACGCATATATGAGGTCAGGTGCAAGGTGGCTAGTTGCCATGTTTGTTGTTTGAAATAAAGACTCACCAATACCCGCATGTATACTAGATCAAGCTCTGTTCATACGACCAGGATGTGGTGAGACTGAGCTGTTTGTCGCCTTCTCCCTTCAGCATGTCCTATCTTATCTGATAACGCTGAAGATTTGTTTCACAGACCTTTTTTTCCATGAAGGATGTGGAAACCCAAACTGATACTGTGTCTAGATGAACCTCGATGCAATGTGAACAGTCAGGATCCGAAATGGATATTGTGATCACAGAAAGGAGAATCAGTTCATCACAACGTTTACTGAAAGAAACCTTTCATCAGTCATTCAGGTGACCTCAGTCTCTCTTGTAGCTTGAAAGTGACATGTTTGGGAGTCAGTCTGTAATAGTGCTTAAGTGTCAGAGGACCATTAGCTCCCAGCCTGTCATGTGGACCAGGGTAGTGTCGGGCAGTGTGGGCAGTGCGGGTAGTGTGGGCAGTGTGAGTAGTGTGGGCAATGCGGGCGGTGTGGGCAGTGTGAGTAGTGTGGGCAGTGCGGGCGGTGTGGGCAGTGTGAGTAGTGTGGGCAGTGCGGGCGGTGTGGGCAGTGTGAGTAGTGTGGGCAGTGCGGGCAGTGTGAGTAGTGTGGGTAGTGTGGGCAGTGCGGGCAGTGTGGGCAGTGTGAGTAGTGTGGGCAGTGCAGGCGGTGTGGGCAGTGTGAGTAGTGCGGGCGGTGTGGGCAGTGTGAGTAGTGCAGGCGGTGTGGGCAGTGTGAGTAGTGTGGGCAGTGTGGGCAGTGTGACTAGTGTGGGTAGTGTGGGCAGTGCGGGCAGTGTGGGCAGTGTGAGTAGTGTGAGTAGTGTGGGCAGTGCAGGCGGTGTGGGCAGTGTGAGTAGTGCGGGCGGTGTGGGCAGTGTGAGTAGTGTGGGCAGTGTGGGTAGTGTGGGCAGTGTGAGTAGTGTGGGCGGTGTGAGTAGTGTGGGCAGTGTGGGCAGTGTGAGTAGTGTGGGTAGTGTGGGCAGTGCGGGCGTCGTGGGCAGTGTGAGCAGTGTGGGCAGTGTGGGTAGTGTGGGTAGTGTGGGTAGTGTGGGCAGTGTGGGTAGTGTGGGCGGTGTGAGTAGTGTGGGCAGTGTGGGCAGTGTGGGCAGTGTGAGTAGTGTGGGTAGTGTGGGCAGTGCAGGCGGTGTGGGCAGTGTGAGTAGTGTGGGCAGTGTGAGTAGTGTGGGCAGTGCAGGCGGTGCGGGCAGTGTGAGTAGTGCGGGCGGTGTGGGCAGTGTGAGTAGTGTGGGTAGTGTGGGCAGTGTGAGTAGTGTGGGTAGTGTGGGCAGTGGACTATATCACTGTCAGCCCACTATGACAGTAGAGAGGCTGAAGCTGTTAAAAAACAAAACAAAACAGGCAGGTGTTATTTCATTTTCATTTCATTTCGTGTCTGCAATAAAGGTCTATTTTTAGGTTATGTGAATGATGCTGTCAAAGGTGCACAGACAAAATAAAAACCAAGATCAATGTTAGCAAAATCAATAACTCTAAAATCTATACAATACAGACAGGAACATCATTTGTCATAAAGTGTATTGAAGTGAGGTGAAAAGCCCCTGCCTTAGAAAGACCCCTACAGTAAGTGACCTCTGATCAAAGTACGGGGTTAGTCGTCTTCCCTCTGGGTTTGTTTTTGGACATTCAGGACAGGACAGAGGGACAGCCAGCTGACGATGAGCTGGTTGTCACCGCTACTGGTGAATTAGGGTGTAGGCATGAGTAAATATAGGGGGCAATTAACTGTAAAGCACTTTGGAAAATACGCACTGTATAGTAAATGCAGTCCATTTACAATTTACCACTTTGTGAGTGGAGTGGATTGGCAAATGATCTCAGCAGCTAAGATGGAACCGAGTGTGTCTAATGAAACCATTCATATGGCTACCTAAATCCTTAGGCAGTTGAAGCAACGAACTTTAAAAGCTTGTATTATGCGACTGTTAAACAGAAACGGACAGCACAGGGGGAAGCAGATGAAGATGATGCTGAGTCATCTGACTTAAATGCCCCCATTGGCATCCCTCAGCGAAAGCACTGAGCAGAAGCAGACAGTCAGGTGAAAGTAGGATCAGATTTAACACTGTCAGAAATAAGACCTCCAGGCATGGCTTCTAAGCACAATGGCTATTCATGTGCATATTCATATGGATATTACTCCTGATATTACTCCTGATATTACTCCTGATATTCAAAGTGATAAAACATCCTTTTATTGGCAAATTCTGTATATTCTATAGGTAGGCTCAGGTAGTATAGCTTATAGGTAGGCAGGCTGAGGTAGTACAGCCTGCAGGTAGGCAGGCTCAGGTAGTACAGCCTGTAGGTAGGCTTAGGTAGTATAGCCTATGGGTAGGCTGAGGTAGTATAGCCTATAGGTAGGCTGAGGTAGTACAGCCTATAGGTAGGCTCAGGTAGTACAGCCTATAGGTAGACTCAGGAGAAGTGTAAGATGCAAAAGGCCTTTGGCACTTACAGCGGGCAACTCCAGCGTTTCTCCACATGGGGAATTAACAGATAAACAAATCTTAAGCTTAGGCACCAGCCCCTGTAACCCCGAACAGGACGGTGGGTGAACAAAAAGTAATGAGTAGATTAATGAATACTTCTTCTCAGATGCACAATGCTCGGAAGCGCAAGTCACAAGCATGTAATATGCCACTTTTATAAACGTAACACAAAACCTGATAGGAGCCCTTTCATACCTGTCAATGTGACAGCGTGTCAGAGCTGTCCTGTAATAATGACCTGCCCCATGCCATTCTGATCTGACAGGACATTCAGCTCATAAAAGACAACGCTGTGTAGGCATAGTAAGCATTTTCAGTTTTGTCATTATCTTCATACCTTCTTTATTCTGATTTACTCAAACTTGACTGACTTTTTATTCTATGGTCAAGTCTGTAGACTATAGCCAGCAGTTAACTGAGAGACCTCGCAGAAATACACGGGGCTGCAATGGAAAGACTACACTGAGTGAGTCGAAGTGAGGAAGTGATATATGCAATTATTTGCATATCGAGCAAGAAAACAAAATCAGCTGATAAGTGGTCAGTGGAGATGTATGTTGAGATGCATTTCATACCGGTATACCAGGTATACATAGAATCTGTGTCAGTCACAATCTGGATTTGTCTGGATACACAAGGTCAGATCTAAAAAATAGCTTGAGGAATTTTGAGGACCCTCTTGCTTTTCTTTAGCTGGGTGTCATGATCCTTACACTGACCGAGAGGCTAGCATGTCCAAAACATGGTCTGTTGCCACAAAGATGCCTTCTTCATCTGGTTCAAAGCTGTTAGACATGGTCACAACGAACCAGGATATCAGCAAAGGAAGAAACACACACACACACACACACACACACACACACAACCACACAGACACAAACATACACACACACACGCACACACACACACACACACACAGCTGTTCTGGAAAGGGGAACTATGATTGGTACTCTTATTGGTGATTGGTACTACGATTGATACTCTGATTGGTGATTGGTACTATGATTAGTACTATGATTGGAACTATGATTAGCGCTACGATTGGTGATTGGTACTATGATTGGTACTATGATTAGTACTATGATTGGTGATTGGTACTATGATTGGTACTACGATTGGTGATTGGTACTATGATTGGTACTATGATTAGTACTACAATCAGTACTATGAATGGTGCTATGTGATTGGTACTATGATTAGTACTATGATTGGTGATTGGTACTATGATTGGTGCTATGATTGGCACTATGATTAGTGCTATGATTGGTGATTGGCACTACGATTGGTGATTGGTACTATGATTGGTACTATGATTAGTACTACGATCAGTACTATGAGTGGTGCTATGATTAATACTATGATTGGTGATTGGTACTATGATTGGTACTATGATCGGTACTATGATTGGTGCTATGATTGGTACTACGATTAGTACTATGATTGGCGATTAGTACTATGATTGGTGAGTGGCTGACCAACTCCATGTGTCTGCATGTGTCTGCTGACTGAAGTTGCTCTACTACCAGTGTGTTGAGGAGGAGATTCTAACATGAGTGCTTGTATTCCTCCAACTTGAAGGCCGTTCGAAACAGCAGGGGGTTTCCTCAGAGGGATAGACTTGCATTGATGTAGCCATCTGTGTTCATCACACCTCTTTACTAGCTGTCAGTGACGAGGAAGGCTGTGGTTGAGGAGTTAAGCCTCCAAATTCAAGACTCATTGAGGTAGCGTGGAAGAAAGACAACACTTCCAAGGCAGGGGGAGGAACACACTGGTGAATCGGAGCGAGTGTGAGCCATGTTCTAAATTTAATTTTCCCCAAAGAGCCTTGCCCTGCAGGTCATGATGCAAAGCCATGCTGAGCAGAAGTGAGAGGGGGCAGACTGTGTTGCTGCAAGACAGTCAGTGTCACGTGATGCTCTGTTTCTCTCCAGCAACTCAGACACTGGCAAACATGTGGGCATACATAAAAACTGGACAAGGATACATGAATGACAGCCCCCTAACACACGTAGCCATCGTGTCATCCACAAATCATCCTCCACAAAAACACACATCTATGCACGCAGGTTGAGGTGCACATGTGAACACTGGCTCAGTCTGAAATTAACACAGCATGTTGCAGAGCGCAGCAAGACAAAAACTGTGAGAGAATGTGGAGGAAGCTATGCAGACATAATTTGGCTTCAGCAGGACAGCTATGAGACGCAGTTGAGCTAAAGGCCAAACATTAGAGGTCAGGCAGAAGCAGCTTCTCCCTGATACTGATCATGAGCAATCCTCCTACTCATCAAAAACCAGACAAACGGTATTCCTGCACTGTGCATGATCAGCTACCTACTTCAACAGAAACTGTAAATAAGCAAGGCATTACTGCCTGCAGCAACACACTATATCACTATAATAAAATTATTCAACATCTTCCTCCCTCACGGGAACTAGATTAGCATTCCTCTCATCACTCACAAGTGTCACAGTGTGAGCTACAGGTGCAGCCCATCTTGCTGTAGAACCGCCTTTTCCTAAGTCCCACAATGCAGTGCCTCTATTGATCCAGGTCATTTTACAAGGGAATTAAACACAGCTCCAGTGATGCTTTGCCAACAGCTAGGGTGCGTGCTAGGCCGGACAGACAGCAAATCCTCTCTGTCTTCCATCTGCAGACAGCTTGGACATAATGCTATACTGCAACTGTGTGCCGCCCGTAATGCCAGGTCTATGAACCATCCATCCATCCATTAGCCAAACCACTTATCCTGCTCTCAGGGTCGCAGGGATGCTGGAGCCTATCCCAGCAGTCACTGGGCGGCAGGCGGGGAGGACACCCTGGACAGGTCGTATGCCATCACAGGGCCAACACACACACACACACACACACACACACACACACACACACACACACACCTAGGGACAATTAAATATGGCCGATTCACCTGACCTACATGTCTTTGGACTGTGGGAGGAAACCGGAGCACCCGGAGGAAACCCATGCAGACATGGAGAGAACATGAGAACTCCACACAGAGGACGACCTGGGATGACCCCAAAGGTTGGACCAGCGTTTCCCAACCCAGTCCTCAAGGACCCCCTATCCTGCAGATTTTCTATGCAACCCTGAATAGGTACCTGTTTGTAGTTAGTCAGCCAATCAGCAATGAATTATGTCAGACGTTGCACACCTTGCATAATGAAGTGCTGTGAGATGATTGGTTGAGTAAGTACAAGCAGGGCTACCTATGCAGGGGTACAATGAAAATCTGTAGGGTAGGGGGTCCTTGAGGACTGGGTTGGGAAACACTGGGTTGGACTACCCCGGGGCTCGAACCCAGGACCTTCTTGCTGTGAGGTGATTGGCTAACCACTGCGCCACCATGCTACCCATCTTTGAACTAATGCCCTCTGTTATTCAAGCACCCCTTTTCTCTCATCATGCAAAGATAGGAAGGGGCTTCACTCCTCAGCTTTTTTTTTTTAACTCAAGAGCGCTAAACCTAAAGAGTGACTCAGTAAAGCAGGAAAAGGCAGCACTTTGCATTATCTGATTTTATTTGTATTTGTCAGAACGTCTCAGCACAGATGTGTTCCGGCACAGCACATTCTTCAGTGCTTTATTTACAAAGTGTTCATTCAAAGCTTAAATACCCACACCCACAGAAGCACCCTCATGGTTGACCAATGGTAATTCACACATCACGTGTCATTCAAGGCAATGAATATCTCCATCCGTAGGTACACCCTCATAATTAACCCATCGTGCTCACACCTACTTGACAGGTTATCACGTAGTAAACACCAGCACAGATTGCTGACATATCACATGGGCACCCAATAGACTAGGTTCATAAACAACATGTAAGGGACAGATTCTCAGCCTTGCCGTTATGTGTGACCATATGTAGAGTGAAGGTATTCCAGGCCTCAACAGGTGGTTCTCACGATCTCTGCCTCTGGGAGACTCATCAACAACCTCCAGGCCCATGAACCTCCATGAGTTTCACCATGGCCTATGACAATAGCATGTCGAACAGCTGATAACCTTTCATCTTTTCCCTTAATGGCATATTTATGATCGGAAATTCTAGTTTTATGTTGTTGTTTTGTTTTCCCTATGTAATAATAAACCACATGGACACATCAACAGTGTAACGAGCTGAATGAGGGAGTTCAGGTAGGGACTGAGTGTAGACCTGAATGAGGGAGTTCAGGTAGGGACTGAGTGTAGACCTGAATGAGGGAGTTCAGGTAGGGACTGAGTGTAGACCTGAATGAGGGAGTTCAGGTAGGGACTGAGTGTAGACCTGAATGAGGGAGTTCAGGTAGGGACTGAGTGTAGACCTGAATGAGGGAGTTCAGGTAGGGACTGAGTGTAGACCTGAATGAGGGAGTTCAGGTAGGGACTGAGTGTAGACCTGAATGAGGGAGTTCAGGTAGGGACTGAGTGTAGACCTGAATGAGGGAGTTCAGGTAGGGACTGAGTGTAGACCTGAATGAGGGAGTTCAGGTAGCGACTGAGTGTAGACCTGAATGAGGGAGTTCAGGTAGGGACTGAGTGTAGACCTGAATGAGGGAGTTCAGGTAGGGACTGAGCGTAGACCTGAATGAGGGAGTTCAGGTAGGGACTGAGCGTAGACCTGAATGAGGGAGTTCAGGTAGGGACTGAGTGTAGACCTGAATGAGGGAGTTCAGGTAGGGACTGAGTGTAGACCTGAATGAGGGAGTTCAGGTAGGGACTGAGTGTAGACCTGAATGAGGGAATTCAGGTAGGGACTGAGTGTAGACCTGAATGAGGGAGTTCAGGTAGGGACTGAGTGTAGACCTGAATGAGGGAGTTCAGGTAGGGACTGAGTGTAGACCTGAATGAGGGAGTTCAGGTAGGGACTGAGTGTAGACCTGAATGAGGGAGTTCAGGTAGGGACTGAGTGTAGACCTGAATGAGGGAGTTCAGGTAGGCGGGAGCCATTTTAGTTGCTGTTTTGTAAGCGAGCATCAAGGTTTTGAACGTGATGCGGGCAGCAACTGGGAGCCAGTGGGCGGATATGAACAGCGACGTGACATGTGCTGTTTTGGGTTGGTTGAAGACAAGACCACATGGGTGGGAAAGGTATTACATTCCTTATTTAACTCAAAAGTCAGAGGAAGAGCTATTTTGATTTCTAAAACGCTTCAGTTTACACCTGAAAAAATAGTGCCTGGTTGTAGCAGGCGTTTCATCATCATCTACGGCAGACACTTTCTTTTACCACTTATATTAACATGTGTATCTGCCTCTAATGTTGATGATGCCACATTTATAACTACACTTCTATCATCTATCCCAAATGTAGATACACATTATTTGATTCTTGGGGAGACCTAAACTGTGTTATGGTCACTCAGCTGGATTGCTCAAGCTCCAAGATGACCATTCTGTCAAAGATGGCCACGGCACTAACACCATTTATGAAGGACTACGGAGGCTGTGATCCCTGGAGAGTTTTACACCCAGACACCAGAGCTTACTCATTCTCCTCCCACGTACATCAAACCTACTCAAGGATAGATTATCTTTCATAGACAAAGCCATACTGCTGTCCGTGCACTCCTCTGAATATTCAGAAATTGTCATAACAGACCCCACCCCGCTCTTACTTGACCTCAGATTTGATTCTCCATCAGCAGCAAATTCACACTGGAGACTAAATACATCATCACTTTCTGATGATGCATTCTGTACTTCGATAATGCAAGCGAGTGAGGAATTTATAGGCTTTAACAACACCGACAAGACTAATGCTGAATATGGAGCTGCCAGGGAAGAGGAGAAGAGGAAGGCCAAAGAGGAGGTTCATGGATGTGGTGAGGGAGGACATGCAGGTGGCTGGTGTGACAGAGGAAGATGCAGAGGACAGGAAGAGATGGAAACGGATGATCCGCTGTGGCGCCCCCTAACGGGAGCAGCCGGAAGTAGTAGTAGTAGTAGTAGTAGTAGTAGTGACAAGACTAATCTATCATTACTTTAGGAAACCCCAAAGGCTTTTCTATGTTGTAAAATGATCTTCCATTCTGCTTACCACAAGAGGCAATGCAAAAAGACACAGAAGGACATAAGTGATAAAATATCTGATATTGATAGCCGATACACAATAAATCCTACTGAAGATCTGTACCACCAAAAAGTGAACCTTCAAACTCAATTTGCTCTGTCCTCCACAGAGAAGGCAGAAGAAATGATGCTGAGATGGGAAGGAACGCTCTAGGAATATGGGGACAAAGCCAGCCAGTTGTCTGCTGGCCCTTCAACCCAAACATCAGTCAACACCACAGTACGTCCCTCAGATCTATACCGAGCAAATCAATGTATATGTCCCCTGGAAACCAACGCCACTTGTAAATCATGCTACCCTAAACCTTATACAGCAGAACCCCAAAAAGACTCAAACATGGATACGTGTTTAAGTAATATTGAAATACCAACTGCTGAACAATGGTTAAACAGCAGGACCAGAGGGGTTTAACTGAGTGTTATAAAACATTCTCAGAGCAGTTAGCTCCGTAACTACTAAGCCTGTTTAATTATTCCTTTTCACAGCGACTCTGCCAAAAACTTTAACTGACGCCTCCATCTCTGTAATTCTTAAGAAAGGATAAGAACCTGCAGAATGCAGCTGCTGTAGTCCTATTTCACTTTTGATTGTTCATGCTAAAATACTGGCAAAAGAGGCGTCTGGGTGCTTATCGGTCTATTCTGTTGCCTACCAACACAGGGATCACCGGTTTGAATCCCCGTGTTACCTCCGGCTTGGTCAGGCGTCCCTACAGACACAATTGGCCGTGTCTGCGGGTGCGAAGCCGGATGTGGGTATGTGTCCCGGTCACTGCACTAGCGCCTCCTCTGGTAGGTCGGGGCACCTGATCGGGGGGGGGGGGGCTGGGGGGAATTGCGTGATCCTCCCATGCGCTACGTCCCCCTGGTGAAACTCCTCACTGTCAGGTGAAAAGAAGCGGCTGGTGACTCCACATGTATTGGAGGAGGCACGTGGCAGTCTGCAGCCCTTGGATCGGCAGCGGGGGTGGAGCAGAGGCCTGGACAGCTTGGAAGAGTGGGGAAATTGGCCAAGTACAATTGGGGAGAAAAATGGGGGAAAAAATTACCCCCCCCAAAAAATACTGGCAAAAGTCTGGGCAGGACAGTTCGAAATATGTCCCAATTCAGTAATCTCTGAAGACCAAACAGGCTTCATCAGAGGAAGATATCCATCCTCAAATATACGCTGTCTGCTTAATATAATTTCTGCTCCATCCACAGCCACAAAGCCTGTGACAGGGTCGAATGGGGGTAATTGTTTAAATTACCCGAAACATTTGGGTTTGGTGGGAATTTAATTACTTGGGTCCATCTTCTTTATTCATCTCCTCAAGCCCATGTTCACACAAACAGTCATCACTCAACACTCTTCCCAGTATCTCGTGGAACCCGTAAAGGCTGTCCGCGTTCACCTTTGTCTGCGCTAGTCAATGAATCTTTAGCCATAATGCTGAGAACTTCAACACATCGGCAAGGTATGCTGCGGGGAGATATAGAGCAGCAGATTTTTCTGTATGCAGATGACCTGTTGCTGTCTATAATGGACCCAGTCAGCTGTGCCAATAAGATAACCCAAATTCTGGATAATTTTGGAGCATTTTCAGGCTACAAAATCTTTTTTTTATTTTATAAAAGTGTGTTTCCTGATCAGTTCTTCAGCCAAACAGCTCATACAGGAGCAGTTAGATACCCTTTCCTCTTTCACCCCAAAATGTTAGTTTTCTGGGGATTAACATTACCCATTCATTTCAGGTGCTACATAAAAATAACTTTCACAAATTATGAGATAAAGCCAAACCAGACCTACCAAACGGTGCAAATTACCACTGTCACTGGCCGGTAGAGTACAAACTATAAAAATGGCTGCTTTGCCAACGCTCCTGTTTCTTTTCCAGTGCCTTCCCCTCTTTCAGACAAATTCATTCTTCAAGCAACTTGATAACATTGTTCTACCATTTCTATGTACAGGCATGGTGGCAAGAACAAGGAAAAGTGCTCCACAAGTGGTAAGACGGGGTGGGGGACTAGGCCTGCTTAATTTCATGTTTTACTATTGGGTAGCAAATATGCAAAAAGCACTCAGTTGGACATGTGAGGGTGAGTTGGACTGGTGTAAAATGGAATCCCTGTTCTGTCACAAATCCTCACTTGCAGCTTTGACATGCTCTCCTTTACCCATCTCGGCAGTAACGTATTCATCAAACGCAGCTGTTTTGTCAACTTTGAAAATATCAACACAGTTCCGTTAACACTTCAAGTTATTCAGCTTCAGTCTCTTTGACCTGTTATGCAATAACCATCTATTTTTACTATCTAAACTCCACTGTGCCTATATGCTTTGGGTGTCATATCATTCAGAGACCTTTTTTTTTTTTGATGCCACCTTTGCCAACTTTGAAAGTCTGATCAGCGAATATATCCTGCCTGGAAATAACTTTTTCCTTTATCTCCAGGTTTACAGTTTTGTTAAGGATCATTGCACTATATTCCCTCACTTGTCCCCTGAAGACTTGTCAAATGTTTTAGAAAAACCAGAAAACCTGACAGGGCTGACATCTATACAACTACATTCTTACAGCTCACCCCCCCCCCCCACACACTTGCCAGAATCAAGCACGAGTGGGAGGTTAAAGTAGGAGTTCAGTTTCAGGACCCCTGGTGGGATAAAAGGCAAATTAAAGGTTAAATATTGCTTCTTTTGTGCCCGTTTCAATCTTGTACAATTTAAAGTGCTCCATAGAATGCAAAGCTTTAGCAAAGCTAAACTAGCAAAATGATTTCCTGGCACTAGTGAGGCCTGTAATAGATGTGCTTCCACCCCCTCTCATCTTGCCCATACCTTCTGCTCATGTCCAAAATTCACAAGATTTTGGGAAAAAAAATGTCAAAATCGTGTCAGAAGCTTAGGTACTGATATTGAACCCACTTATTGACATTTTTGGAGTGCTCCTTAACTACCAGACCATGTTCCATTTACTAGCAGCATGACTACTGTCCAAAGCAAGAAACAACTATAATAATCCCAATTTGAACTAGAAAACCCGATCTCAGTGCTATGGTAAAGGTAGAGTAAAACATCTGGTAGTGTTAATAAGTAGGCAGGTTGTGTTACCTACGGGTCCAGTAAAAAGAATGGCAGCTGAATGTCGGTTTGGAACCCTCTCAACTCTTGGGTGTTGTATCGAATTTTGTTCCCCCCCCCGTCAAGATCTATTTCCCCTTAGCCAGAGTTCAATACAACACGGGGACACTTGATTAACCTTAACCTAAACGAAACCTCAACCTAACCCTAACTTTAACCTAACCTCAACCTAACCCTAGCCTTAACCTAACTTCAACCTAACCCTAACCTTAACCTAACTTCAACCTAACCCTAGCCTTAACCTGACTTCAACCTAACCCTAGCCTTAACCTAACCTCAACCCAACCATAACTTTAACCTAACCTCAACCTAACCTTAACCTAACTTCAACCAAACCCTAACCTTAACCTAACTTCAACCAAACCCTAACCTTAACCTAACCTCAACCCAACCCTAACCTTAACCTAACTTCAACCTAACCCTACGTTTTAACCTAATTTCAACCTAACACTAAGCTTTAACCTTACTTCAACCTAACCCTAACCTCAACCCAACCCTAACCTTAACCTAACTTCAACCTAACCCTACGTTTTAACCTAACTTCAACCTAACCCTAAGCTTTAACCTTACTTCAACCTAACCCTAAGCTTAACCTAATATTTACCTCAACCTAATTATAACCAATAGCTAACCTGTTTCCATGTGAACATTTTCGTCTGGGTAGGGGGAAGCAGATATTGATGGGGAAACAGAGTTTGATGCAACAGCATAGCTTGCTCCATCGAGTGAACGCTCACCCGAGGATAATGTTTTTACCTCTGTTTCTATCCCTCTCCCCCTTCTTCTTTGCCTCCTCCAACAACAAGGTTCTTTTCTCTTGCCAGGTAGAGTTTCCACTGTCACGTCGGTTGTTCCACCGTGCAACATTTCTGCTACTGGGGATAGCTACCGATAGCTATCTGGGAAAACAAGAGCGCTATCCTCTTCCTATTTTGGTTGCATAACGGTCAACATACTTCCTTTGTGCTGTAAATAGAGCCCTCATTTTCCCTTGAGATCATACCCGGTGACAGACATAACTGCATAGTGACAGTGAGGCTTATGCTATGGGGGCTTAATTGGCGTAATGACAACAACTCCATCAAAGCCGATCAGCACTCCCATTTCTCAATTTACACAATAGTGCATGACAAATACCTCCAAACTGATTGTGGACAAGACAAAAGAACTGGTCATTAACACACCAAACACACCCCTTACTGGACTGAACCCCATCTCCATCCACAGCAACACGGCAGAACAGGTCAACAACTTCAAATATCTTGGTCTCACTTTAGATGGTAAACTCAGCTTTGATCAACACATCACTGATGTCCATAAATTATAGCAGCAGAGACTCCACGTCATCCACAAGCTCAGACCACTTTCTGTTGCCCCCCACCTCCTGTTGTTACTTTACAAAAGCATAATCCAACCCATCCTGCTGTGCTGTTCCCCCTGTTTCTATACCATGATGATAATCTCCAAGAAACCACACTTACATACCAGCATCACACATGCTGCCTCCAAGATCATCCACTCCCCTACAACCAACCTCTCAGACATGAACAACAGAGCCGCTCACAATAGTGAATGACACTGATTACCCCAGAATTCATTACTCACACTACTGCGGGCAGTATACAGGACTCTGAAATGGAGAAGAGCTCACTTTGTTTGTCCCTTCTGCCACAGCAGCACCAAACAAACTGCCTCCTGAGGCATGACTGTGGGTGTGAGTGAATGTCATGTGTTTATGTGTGTATATCTGTATGTTGCGGTGTAGTTATCTGCATGTTTCTGTGCATACACTGGCTGTGAAGACGGATTGTCTGCGGGACAATAAAGACTACGTCTATCTATAGGGAACCAATCCAAATGCTGATGGTGTCATTATTCTACAGCCATTATACAGTGCAATCAACATTTACTTCATAATGATATGTTACAGTGAAAAAAAAAGTTATCTACTGCCACTTTAAATATCCTACATTTTGCGTCTCCCATCGGCCGTAGATCCTACACTGGAACTCGCCTACGTCTCCGGCAGAGTGACCTTGGCAGAGTGATCTCATGTCATTCCTTAAACCAGGAAAAAAAATCTAATTCTCTCTTAAAGGGTCGACTAAGAAATGTTACATTACATGGCAACCCACCCTCTCATATTTTGAAAAGGTACCGTTCTCATTGCTTAGAAATCTACTTTCTCATCACGTTATATCCAACTGTACTTCTGTAGTGGCTTCATGGATTTGAACTCTTCAAGACGCTGAACATGTTTAATCATGTATGCTAGCTATATAACATATATGCTGCGAAATACTAATGCATCTTGTAAAAAGTGGACCAAATGGTGGTGGTGTGTGGGGGGTGGTGTTCATGTTTATTTATTTATTTTCCTGTCTTACTTTGTTCATCTGTATGCACATCTGTGTCTCTGGTTGAACAGATATAAAACTGGACGTGTTGGTACTTTCAGATGCTATGTAAATATGATGTGATGTCTCAACAACAAAAATTTACATAAAAAAATATAGGATCACTGTCATCATGTTCCGTTTGGACTAAATACTGTGTTTAATATGAAGGGCACAGCAAATATATTGGGTTATAAAGCATGGTCTACAGCCATTTGTAGCAGTGCTGGTATTGTTCTTCTTCAGGTCAGAACCTGTTAGGAAACGTGCCTTGGCTATTTCACCCTCAGTTCAGACCGGTGGATAGCCCTGTACACAACATCTTGATCTCATTTGATCTATGTTGGTGTATAAAGAAGACACATCTAGTCACCATATAACAGTCCGTAGCCCGGTCCATAAGTTTGCACAATACACCCGTAGTGTCTTCAAGAAAGGAGGGGAGATCTTTCACAAGAGGTTTCATAAAAAAGACCAAAATTGAAAACAGGGCTCAGTCAGAGGTCTATTACCAGAGATAATGGCTCTGCCCTCAGGGTGTCCCAGACTCTTATGAATCCTGGGTAACATATACGTAACAACAAGGAAATCAAGGAGTTTCATTCTTTAGGAGGGCAAATTCATTTTCTGAGGTCCAATTTTGGTGTCTAGCTTGCGATAGGATTATCCTCAGTTCTTTTTTCATCTCATCGATTGGACTTGCCTTCAGTTGCTCAAAGTTGTTACCAAGTTGTCCACGGGCCTCATCAAAGTAGGAACCCATGTCCACAAACACTACTGCAAAACCTTTCAGCAGGTTTTACGATAATTCCCTCATTTTGTGCTAGGACTTTTAAGTGTATCTGTGTCTCTTTTAGTAAGATAATTCTTTTGTTTTATTTTGTGCTTTACTGAACATATTGTCTATGTCATGAGACTTGGGTTTAAAATGTCTTTGGACACTGTGCACAAAATCAGATTTTCCATCTGATGTGCTGTTCAAGTGTGTATTTGTCTGATGGTACCATACTTTAAGATGTAGTTTTCTATCAAATTGGAAAAGGTCCACTTTTTTTAAACCCATTGACCTCACATGTAGGGGCAAACGACTGCTTTAATAACACAGTTACAGAGGCTTGTGTGAACGCACATTTAGATATGTTCACTACCGTACATTCATTATTGAGCATCACAGGCCCATCCATAGTTTTCTTGGAGCTTGACCAGTGTCGCCCTGTCTTGGTTTTGGACGTCGTCCTTGACATCTCTGCGTGTGATCTTGGCCATCAGATGTGACTGGTCCCCTAAATATTCTTTGAAAAGGTTGATTGTCTGGCACGGGACTCCTCACTTGTGCTGAGGTGGGCGTTGTTGTCACCTTGTAGCCTCCTTCCACTGGGAGAAGTTGCCATGTATGTAATCCCTCTTATCCCTCTTGATTTTTTCAGTTTATACTGT
This sequence comes from Lampris incognitus, assembly GCF_029633865.1. Taxonomy (NCBI): domain Eukaryota; kingdom Metazoa; phylum Chordata; class Actinopteri; order Lampriformes; family Lampridae; genus Lampris; species Lampris incognitus. The sequence goes on along the minus strand of NC_079229.1, from coordinate 2,040,029 downwards.
TTTAATTCCAGTTTGAATTTCTCCAAGCTGTCTTTCAGTTCATTTTCAGTTGATGTTTGTTTTGAGGCACTGGTTGCTTGGGTCATTTGTGCTCTCAGTTCATTCACTTTGCTTTGCACCTTTTCCCTTTCTTTCTTAGTTTGCCCTATGATTAACAGAACGAGATCAAATGAGCACTTATCCAATATGGCCTCACATCTCTCTCAAAAGGTGATGTCCTTTAAGCCAAAGGAGGGAAACTTCTTGCGCAAACCTCTTGGGATGTGCTTCTCTCTCCAATAATCTGATATTGGTGTGCCATCCATCCATCCATTATCTAAACCGCTTATCCTGCTGATGTTGGAGCCTATCCCAGCAGTCATTCAGCGGCAGGCGAGGAGACACCCTGGACAGACCGCCAGACCATCACAGGGCCTAATGGTACGCCAGTGAAGTCGAATATCTTTCTCAGAAAGTATTTTCACATCTGAATACATTCATTCATTCTTTCATCTTCAGCCACTTCTCTGGTCGGGTCGTGGTGGCAACAAGCTAAGTAGGACACTCCAGACGTTCCTCTCCCCAGCAGTGCCCTCCAGCAACTCCTGGGGCTGGGGGATCCCAAGGTGTTCCCAGGCCAGATTGGACATGTAGTCCCTCCAGCGAGTTCTGGGTCTACCCCGGGGTCTCCTCCCAGTTGGCCGTGCCCGGAAAACCTCCAAAGGAAGGCGCCCAGGAGGTATCCTAATCAGATGCCCAAACCACCTCAACAGACTTCGAGCTTCCCCCAGATGTCCGAACTCCTCACCCTATCTCTAAGGCTGAGTCCAGACACCCTACGGAGGAAACTCATTTCAGCCGCTTGTATCCGCGATCTCACCCTTTTGGTCACTACCCAAAGCTCATGACCATAGGTGAGGGTTAGAATGAAGACTGACTGGTAAATTGAGAGCTTTGCCTTCCGGCTCAGCTCCCTCTTCACCACAACTGTCCGGTACAACATCTGCATTACGGCTGATGCTGCACTAATCCGCCTGTCAATCACCCGCTCCATCCTACCCTGACTCGTGAATAAGACCCCGAGATACTTGAACTCCTTCACTTGGTGCAACAACTCATCCCCCACCCGGAGGGAGCGATCCATAATTTTCCGGTAGAGAACCATGGCCTCAGACCTGGAGGTGCTGACTCTCATCTCGGCCATTTCACACTCAGCTGCAGACCGCCCCAGTGCACGCTGGAGGTCGCGATCTGATGAAGCCAACAAAACCACATCATCTGCAAAGGGCAGAGATGTGATTTTGAAACAGACACACTCCTCACCTTGGCTGCGCCTTGAGATCCTGTCCATGAACATCACAAACAGAATCGGAGGCGAGGGACAACCTTGGCAGAGTCCAACATCCACCGAAAACGTGTTTGACTTTGTGCCATCAGAATACATTTTGTCTAAATCTTCACTTGGAGCTCCTGGTTAAATAATTAGTGATTCATTTCGTGATGTTTTATAGCTATGCTTTAAGGTCAGTCTTGATGAAATCTACTTTCCACTTACACCCAATTAAAGACCCCCTCCAATGAAAATCAAGTTTTCAACCTTTTACATGTCCATGCGGTGTTAGGACTATGTTACTGGACTTATCAGAAACTGCACCAGTTTCTCTCAGAAAAAAAACCGTGAGAAATTGGTGCAGTTTATTTGGAAAAATCGTAATGTCCAGCCAAACTTCAAGAGAGAACATGGGTTGGCAGTAGCCATTTTTAAGATCACCGTGTTGAAACGTTATCTCAAAAACTGTTGGGTTTTCCCACAAAACCTCCATGTATATTGGGGCCACAGCGGGTACGAGCCGCCAGGTTGGTCAACCGGTAAATTTACTTTTCGCTCTTCTCCAGAGACTGTTCAAGGCGAGACCAGTGAACCCAGTTGCAAGACACAGAGAAGGGACGAAGGCGAGTAGAGGAAGGGGGTTTAGTGAGGACGGCAGGCGGCAGAGAGTTGATGGTGTAGAGGTGGAGACGGATAGCAGAGCCGGGCCGCGCCAGAGTGGCGGATGAAGGAGCGAGCGCGGCTGGACTGCGACGAGCTTGGAGACCCGCAGGCAGATGAACCGGAGAGGGGCAATACTTAACACGACGAAAAGGCGATTAAACTAAAAAGCAACCACACCGGGACAATACTCTGAAAGAGCTGCAGAGCGGCCGAGCACACAAGACCAACATGGTAGCTCAAAAACGATCTGGTGACAAGTGCCTGAAGAGCCGGGTTTCTTATACTGCTGGGGTTGAAGAGCTTGATGGAAAGCGGGTGTGCGGCTGAATCGGTGAGGCGAATATAGGTCGAGAGAGAGAGACTGATTGACTGACCAACTGGCTAGATGGACATGGAGGGTGTGACAGAGACCTATGGGGTTCAGAGCGCTTCTTCCTAACGCTGCATGGGAGAGTTTATCTTTACAAGGCAGATAACTTCAGAGCTAGTGAGCGGGACAAATGTTTATCAAACATTATCTCATCTCGTCTCATCTCCACCTCATCTCGTCTCCAGCCGCTTCTCCGGGGTCGGGTCGTGGTGGCAGCAAGCTAAGTAGGGCACTCCAGACGTCCCTCTCCCCAGCAGTGCCTTCCAGCTGCTCCTGGGGGATCCCAAGGCGTTCCCAGGCCAGATTGGACATGTAGTCCCTCCGGTGAGTTCTGGGTCTACCCGGGGTCTCCTCCCAGTTGGCCGTGCCCGGTAAACCTCCAAAGGAAGGTGCCCAGAAGGCATCCTAATCAGATGCCCGAACCGCGAAGGAGCAGCGGCTCTACTCCGAACTCCCTCCGGATGTCCGAGTTCCTCACCCTATCTCGAAGGCTGAGCGGAAGTGGGGCAGGCTAAGCTAACTGCTAGCCCATGCAGACCGGCAGTTCCGACAGTCATCCTGGCTGGCGTTCCTTCTCTGGACAGTGGAATTTTTGGACTGTGTTGCCCTGAGTGGACTGTTTTGTTAACTGTTTGTGTTTTTTTGCTTTGTTCTCTGTTTTGTATGTTTATGGTGGTGTGCATTTTGGATGTGTGTTTTTGTCTGTCTTTTGTGTCGCACTGGTGTGGGCTGGGGGAAACAGAATTTCTTTTTCTTTGTGTATGCATGTACATGCAAAAAAATTACAATAAGTTCTTCCTGATTCCTCCTCTGTGGATCCACAAGTGCTGAAAGAATACAATAAATCAAAGGCAGTTTAAGCCACTTAAGTTGATGCTTTCCAAAGAAAAGATAATTCCAGCAAAACGCTATCCCTAAGCTCCCTTTGAAATAACACCTATTAACACCAAGACATCCACCTGTTTCAGATATCATCCTGCACCTCTTTCAGATAGCATCCTGCACCTGTTTCAGACAGCATCCTGCACCTCGTTCAGATATCATCCTGCACCTCTTTCAGATATCATCCTGCACCTCGTTCAGATATCATCCTGCACCTCTTTCAGATAGCATCCTGCACCTCGTTCAGATATCATCCTGCACCTCTTTCAGATAGCATCCTGCACCTGTTTCAGATATCATCCTGCACCTCTTTCAGATATCATCCTGCACTTCTTTCAGATATCATCCTGCAGCTCGTTCAGATAGCATCCTGCACCTGTTTCAGATAGCATCCTGCACCTGTTTCAGATATCATCCTGCACCTCTTTCAGATATCATCCTGCACTTCTTTCAGATATCATCCTGCACCTCTTTCAGATAGCATCCTGCACCTGTTTCAGATATCATCCTGCAGCTCGTTCAGATAGCATCCTGCACCTCGTTCAGATATCATCCTGCAGCTCGTTCAGATAGCATCCTGCACCTGTTTCAGATAGCATCCTGCACCTGTTTCAGATAGCATCCTGCACCTCGTTCAGATATCATCCTGCAGCTCGTTCAGATATCATCCTGCAGCTCGTTCAGATAGCATCCTGCACCTGTTTCAGATAGCATCCTGCACCTGTTTCAGATAGCATCCTGCACCTGTTTCAGATAGCATCCTGCAGCTCTTTCAGACAGCATCCTGCACCTCGTTCAGATAGCATCCTGCACCTGTTTCAGATAGCATCCTGCACCTCATTCAGATAGCATCCTGTACTATCATACATGGTGACCTCTTCACATGAGATCCTGGATGAGAGGGGGGCTTGTGCCTGGAACCAGAGCCTCCTGACATGAACAAGGAGAGTGTGTGTGAGATGTGTAAATGTGACGGTAAAGCCGGGGCACGGAGTGGATTCCCCCTCAGGGATCCAGGTAATAATCCATAATCCTCTTCGCAGCCTTATCTCATCCACTCACTTATATCCTGAAGAGCAGGGGGACTGGAAGCACACGCTGCGCTGTGCTGCAATGCAGATCTGAACAACTGTTGCAGCGCGTGCAGGTGTTGCGACCTGGAATCAGGAACTATTCCAAAGTACTGAAGCAAGAGAATATTTATATTTATGTACATTTTCATATATTTACAATTTTATACGTACATGTTAACATTCACTTGAATTAATCTGCTTTTAAAGCACCTGTATGGAGCCTGTGTTGGATTTGTAAAGGAAAATGATCTTGTTTCTTTGATATCTTAAATATTGAGATAAATAGTGTTTCTTTAAAACGTTATGATGCAGCAGGTCAGAGGACAAACGGAAGTAAGCTGTGGCTGGATAGCGAGAAAAAACTGCATGGCCAGGTCATGTACTGTGCTGCATCCTGAACTTTGTCAATGCAAAAAACAAGAAAAACGATTAAGAAAAGAAAGTTGCCAGAACTAGAGCGGACTCTGTGTTTGTGTGTGTGTGTGTGTGTGTGTGTGTGTGTGTGTGTGTGTGTGTGTGTGTGTGTGTGCGTGTGTGTGTGTGTGTGTGTGTTATACAACGAATAAGCCAAAACATTAAAACCACTGACAGGTAAGCGAATAATGGATTATCTCGTTACAATGGCACCTGTCTGGGGGGGGGGGGGTATAGTATCAGGCATCAGGCAGCAGGTGAATAGTCAGTTCTCGACGTTGATGTGTTGGAACAGGAAAAATGTGCAAGTGTAAAGATCTGAGCAACTATCATAAGGGCCAAATTGTGATGGCTAGATGACTGGGTCAGAGCATCTCCAAAACGACAGGTCTTGTGGGGTGTTCCCGGTATGTAGTGGTCAGTACCTACCAAAGGGGTCCATGGAAGGAAAACCGGTGAACCGGCGAACTGGGTCATGGGCACCCAAGGCTCACTGATGTAGGTGAGGAGCGAATGCAGTATGGAAAAAAGGCAAGGCAGCGTGATGCTCTGGGCAATGTTCTGCTGGGAAACCCTGGGTCCTGGCATTCATGTGGATATTACTTTGACACGTGCCGCCTACCTAAACATCGTTGCAGACCAGCTACACCCCTTCATGGCAACGGTACTCCCTGATGGCAGTGGCCTCTTTATGCAGGATAGTGCACACTGTTACACTGCAGAAATTGCTCAGGGATTGTTTGAGGAACATGACAGAGTTCAAGGTGTTGCCTTGGCCTCCAAATTTCCCAGATCTCAATCTGATTGAGCATCTGTGGGATGTGCTGGAAAAAACAAGTTCGATCTATGGAGGCCCCACCTCGCAATTTACAGGACTTAAAGGATCTGCTGCTGACGCCTCGGTGCCAGATACCAGAGGACATCTTCAGAGGTATTGTGGAGTCCATGCCTCGATGAATCAGAGCTGTTTTGGTGGCACGAAGTGGACCTACACAATATTAGGCAGGTGGTTTTAATGTTTTTGCTGATCGGTGTTTATGTGTGTGTATAATTGCCATTCTGCAGATAATAACCCGGCGCTGATGTAGTACAGGGCGTAGCACAAGTCATGGAGGGCTAATATCCTCCCCTGGGGCCTGGCCGTTCTGTTCCAGTGGGATTAAAACTCACTGGCCTTCTACCATGCTGTGTGCAGACCTTCTGAAACAATATGCTGAGGAGAAGGAGGAGGAGTAGGAGGGGTAGTGCAGCATGTGAAAGAGTCACGCCTAAAATTAGGTCAAGAAAGCAGAGTGGAAAAAACAAGACTTCTCCGGACAGTCAAGCATGAAATTAGATAACATCAACACAGAAAACATTTCAACACAAGAACAAAAATATATAAGCAAAGTTAGAAACAAGTCCGGGGTGAATGTACCTTGGTTGGGGCAAGCAACACGGGCAAATTTAAAGCGATATTGTGTAATGTTCTTATGAGCTTATGGAGATCTGAAATGTGTACACAACAAACTGCTCTCAAGCATCACACAGCTGGGACTGCTCATATGAACATGTGTACTCTGGCGCGTCAATAAACCTCTTAACTGCACTGTCTTCACCTCAGACGGTCTGGTGTGTCACGCACGGGCAGTACTTTTACAATATCGGTGAACAAGAAGACATGATCTTGATTCCGGCACAGCAAAGTGACGCTCGCTGTGAGGCATGGTAAACCACCGATGGCTTGTTGGTAGAGATTGCAGCAATATATGTGTAGTCCATTGCTGAGGGAAAATATCTAGAATCCCATGTTTATTTTCATCATGCCCCACGGCGAGTGTCATTTCTTGTGTGCGATGACACGATCACATCTTGTTTGCTAAATTAATAGCAAAATTACACAATGTCAATTTTTCCCAGATGTGGCCTAAAGAGCTCTTTGATTCATTCAGCTCCAGGTCAAAGCTCCATGTCAGTCCCACAGTGAACTTGTGACCTACCCAGGAAGCGAAAAGTCCTGCGAACCAGGGGGTTGAGGTAACAGCAGTCCCCAGTGACAACCGTCTTCTCAGATCGGTCAAACTCTTTGGATGTGTACTGGACCAAGAACAGCACCGTCTCTGTCACTGTGATCTGGTCAGAGTCAAAAGAGGGGGAGGAAGAAGAGAGATGTAGAACACAGATTAGCTACAAAATTCCTCTGAGACCAGTGGTCTCCACAGACCAGTGGTCTGTGGAGACCACTGGTCTGTGGAGACCACTGGTCTGTGAACTCAAATCGGCACTGTTGGCCAATGCTGTTTTCCACACAGTCACTGTAGCACAGGCCACAGCATGTGTAATTGTTTCCTCTACGCTCGCCATACCACCCGCCCCAGCAGTGCGATACGTGTGAACATACTGGAGAAAGTTAGTTTATGTTGCTATGGGACAAGAAGCCCGGGTGTGTGTCAGTGTTAGTGTCAGTTAATAAAGTGGTAAAGTGTGTACATGCATGCATGTGTGTATTTCACCAATATTGGTCCTGTGCCTATATGCAACAGCTACCAGTCTCTGTTTTACCTGCCAGCACAGCGTGCCAACCAAACTACTGCTGCACTGGCTGCACTTTTCTAAGCAGTGATGGTCTACTGCCAGCAGCCTCGAAACTGCAGCCGCCAGCAGTTTGCCCCGGACCTCTGAGGGATTGTACACCGTGTCTAACCAGGAGACTGCCATCTTTGTGTTCTTCTCTACATATGTTGCAGCCTCTGACAGGACAGCTGTTTCCGGCTTCCGTCTTCGTGAGATCGGTAACTGTTGTTTATTCTCTTACTTTCTGTTCTCTTCTTTATTCTGCTCTAACCTCTCCAACTGATTCTACTCGCTTCTCTTGTCTTCCTCTTCATCACTCTCATCACTTCTCTTGTCTTCCTCTGCATCACTCTCATCACTTCTCTTGTCTTCCTCTGCATCACTCTCATCAATTCTCGTCTTCCTCTGCATCACTCTCATCACTTCTCGTCTTCCTCTGCATCACTCTCATCGCTTCTCTTGTCTTCCTCTTTATCACTCTCATCACTTCTCTTGTCTTCCTCTTTATCACTCTCATCACTTCTCTTGTCTTCCTCTTTATCACTCTCATCACTTCTCTTGTCTTCCTCTTTATCACTCTCATCACTTCTCTTGTCTTCCTCTGCATCACTCTCATCACTTCTCTTGTCTTCCTCTTTATCACTCTCATCACTTCTCTTGTCTTCCTCTTTATCACTCTCATCACTTCTCTTGTCTTCCTCTGCATCACTCTCATCACTTCTCTTGTCTTCCTCTGCATCACTCTCATCACTTCTCTTGTCTTCCTCTTTATCACTCTCATCACTTCTCTTGTCTTCCTCTGCATCACTCTCATCACTTCTCTTGTCTTCCTCTGCATCACTCTCATCACTTCTCTTGTCTTCCTCTGCATCACTCTCATCACTTCTCTTGTCTTCCTCTTTATCACTCTCATCACTTCTCTTGTCTTCCTCTGCATCACTCTCATCACTTCTCTTGTCTTCCTCTGCATCACTCTCATCACTTCTCTTGTCTTCCTCTTTATCACTCTCATCACTTCTCTTGTCTTCCTCTGCATCACTCTCATCACTTCTCTCGTCTTCCTCTGCATCACTCTCATCACTTCTCTCGTCTTCCTCTGCATCACTCTCATCACTTCTCTTGTCTTCCTCTGCATCACTCTCATCACTTCTCTTGTCTTCCTCTGCATCACTCTCATCACTTCTCTCGTCTTCCTCTGCATCACTCTCATCACTTCTCTTGTCTTCCTCTGCATCACTCTCATCGCTTCTCTTGTCTTCCTCTGCATCACTCTCATCACTTCTCTTGTCTTGCATCACTCATCACATCTCTTGTCTTCCTCTGCATCACTCTCATCACTTCTCTTGTCTTCCTCTGCATCACTCGCATCACTTCTCATTTTCCTTTGCATCACTCTCGTCCTTTCTCGTCTTCCTCTGCATCACTCTCATCGCTTCTCGTCTTCCTCTGCATCACTCTCATCACTTCTCTTGTCTTCCTCTGCATCTCTCTCATCACTTCTCGTCTTCCTCTGCATCACTCTCATCACTTCTCGTCTTCCTCTGCATCACTTCTCTTGTCTTCCTCTGCATCACTCTCATTGCTTCTCTTGTCTTCCGCTGCATCACTTGCATCACTTCTCGTCTTCCTCTGCATGACTCTCATCACTTCTCTTGTCTTCCTCTGCATGACTCGCATCACTTCTCTTGTCTTCCTCTGCATCACTTCTCTTGTCTTCCTCTGCATCACTCTCATTGCTTCTCTTGTCTTCCGCTGCATCACTTGCATCACTTCTCTTGTCTTCCTTCTCTGTGTGGATGTTGTGTCGAAGTCTGCCTCGCCTCTTGTGTGTATGTAAAGTATAGTCTCTCAGCAGGGCCCCACTCAGCAGAGCTGGCTTTGTGGCATGGGGTCCCGTTGGCTCTTCGCTACATGACTTCCTGATGTTGTCTTGGATGGTCACACATTCACTTAACTTGCCTTGCACTCTTTTTACAATTTCATTACCCAACACGTCTGTGAATGTTCTCATTCATCCAGGTCATGGTTATCCAAAAGAATTGAATCAAGTGCAACTGGACTTGGTATATATCCGTGAAAATCACGGATATATACCAAGTCCAGTTGCACTTGATTCAATTCTTTTGCATTACCCAACACATTTACATTTGCAGAAGTATATGCATTAACTGTAAATATTCCACATTACGTCACTCTGTGTAATCTATGTTTCATTATAATTATGTTATTTTGTGTATTTTATGCATTTTGACAACTCCTGCATGTCTGTCCATCCTGGAAGAGGGATCCCTCCTCTGTTGCTCTTCTTGAGGTTTCTCCCATATTTGTTTTCCCCGACAAGGTTTTTCTTGTGGATTTTTTTCCTCATTTGGGTCTAGGATCCAAGGATGGAGGGTGTGGCATGTTGTATATTGTTGTATATTGTACTGATCGTAAAGCCTTTCAGGACTACCTTGTGATTTTGGGTTATACAAGTAAACTGGACAAGCCATGGTCAAGCCCTACACCCCCACCCGACCACTTCACTCTGCTGCCTCGGGACGCCTGGCTGCCCCGTTGCTCAGAGGCCTCTTGCTCCCGATCGACCCGGTCCCGGCTCTGTTCTGTCCTGGCCCCACAGTGGTGGAATGAACCCCCCACTGATGTCAGGACAGCAGAGTCGCTGCCCATCTTTCACCGCAGGTTGAAAACTCACCTCTTCAAGAACTACTGCCCTGTTACTTGTTCTTAGCACTTATTGTATTCACTAATTAAAAAAAAAATCTCTTTCTTGCACTTTTACTTTAGCACTGGTTTTGCTCTTGGATGCTTGTTTAGATGCAACTATGACCTCTGATGACTAGTAGTTCTTCTGATTTCCTACGTTAAATGATGCACTTACTGTAAGTCGCTTTGGATAAAAGCGTCGGCTAAATGACTGTAATGTCATGTAATGTAATGTTACTGGTAAACAGCTGAGTGCAGGGGAATGGAATGAAAGGTAAATATTGTAACGTGCACGGATAAATAGACTTGCTAGCCCTTGGCTGATCCGGATCAGCCTAGGGCTAGTGAATCTTGGCTGATCCAAGGGCTAGCGAGTCTATTTATCCATTAGTTGACCGGTTAATGTAGTTGCCTGTGGTGCGAGGGACCCGGGTTCGTGTCCCGGCTGTGGCGGTTCCTGGCTGTCCCTTGAATTCGCTACAATATGGAGAGGGGAGTCTCTGACGGAATTCATGCGAAGCTCTTCATGAATTTCAGCACAGTAGACTTACCAAGCCTTAGAAAGTACAGGACCATATCTTTAGAGTAAGGAGAATAAGTAGTTTAACACTTCCGTTGCTACGCCAACAGACCACCCATCACTCTCTCACCAGGGAGACGGCCACCTGAAGCAATGTGTGAATGATCAAAACAGAAACTGTGAACGGACGAGCTAACTGGTTCTGCTGTCTAAGACCCGCTGTGGTCTAAGGAGGCTTGCATAATCAGAAGACCATGGTAGGAGACAATATACTGTAGGTTATTGTGGTTTAAATGTTGTTGCCCTGTAACCTTATAATTCCAGCACATGGATAACTTCAAAGCTAGTGGGTGATGAAGGAGTGATCTTTAACTTAAAGGAACCCCCCCCCCACCCACCCAACTAGCCATGAGCTGAACCACTAACCCCCCGACTTTATAGGTCTACACAGTCTGGCTTCCATCTGGACGGACATGCAGGAATGCTCTGTCAGTAAGCACAGCAGGAATTGTCTGACTGTGTATGTCTGTGTGGGGGGGGGGGGCGGGCGGGGGCGTCAGGATGCATTCACAGGGTTTTGGTGTTCAGGCGTGGGAACAAAGCCTGCACCTCCCCCTACACTCAGGTGTTGCTGAGGTGATGTATCTGAGATGACTGGTGGAGAGTGGAAAAGGGGTACAGGAGGACAGGGAGAAGGAGGGAGACGAGACAACTAGAGACAAGGAGGAGAGGAGCATAGAAGGACCAAAACCAAAGAGGGGATAAAGAAAGGTAGGGACAGTGAGAGAGAGAGAGAGAGAGAGAGAGAGAGAGAGAGAGAGAGAGAGACAGAGAGCGTGGAAAAGAGGGATTACGCAGGTACCCTCCTTTGCTGCCTTTTTCTTTCCTAGTCTGACATCCTTCACTTTTTTCCCTCCATTCCACTCTTGTTGAGAGAAGACTGAAGAAGAGCCCCCGGACCCCGCTGGCCCCAGAATCTAGGTTACATGTTTCTACATGGTCCAATCAAGCCAGCCCAAAGGCATACTGCTCCTCAGTAGGCTTCCCTGCTCCCCACTTCAAAAGGAGCCGGAGAGTCAACGTGTGGTTAATGAGGGTGCAGTTCAAAGCAGAAAGCGGGGGCGGAGGAAGGTGTAAGACACTGACTGACTTATGTTTTATTCTATCTGGATGCGCTGGGAACGCGCATGCCAGAACAAAGTGTGTCCTCTTGGGGGAGACAGTCAAAACACATCCAAGCATTCTGGGTGAAACTGAATTAGGGCTTTTGCTTTTATTATGTAATACAAAACAAAGTCTTACAAACCTGCACTCTTAACATGCAACCTACATAGAAGTTAAAAGACAGTTGTTGTGAAATAAAGGTATCGCTGAACATCCTAACTGCTCAGTTTTCTGCCAGTGGCCTTATTTTGCTTTGTTAAGAGTATGTATGATACCCATATCCTGTCACCGTGGCCAATTCATTACAGCTGCAGAGGCAACGCTAATAACATGTTTTAGTGTTATAACATGTATAACACTAAAACAACAGAACAATAGACATGAATCCGGGTACAGATATATACTTTCGGCTGCTCCCGTTAGGGGGCGCCACAGCGGATCATCCGTTTCCATCTCTTCCTGTCCTCTGCATCTTCCTCTGCCACACCAGCCACCTGCATGTCCTCCCTCACCACCTCCATAAACCTCCTATTTGGCCTTCCTCTTCTCCTCTTCCCTGGCAGCTCCATATTCAGCATCCTTCTCCCAGTATACCCAGCATCTCTCCTCCGCACATGTCCAAACCATCTCCATCTTGTCTCTCTTGCTTTGTCTCCAAACCGTCCAACCTGAGCTGTCCCTCTAATATACTCCTTCCTAATCCTGTCCTTCTTCATCACTCCCAATGAAAATCTTATCATCTTCAACTCTGCCACCTCCAGCTCCTCCTCCTGTCTTTTCATCAGTGCCACTGTCTCCAAACCATACAACATAGCTGGTCTCACAACCATCTTGTAAACCTTCCCTTTAACTCTTACTGGTACCCTTCTGTCACACATCACTCCTGACACTCTTCTCCACCCACTCCACCCTGCCTGCACTGTCTTCTTCATCTCGCTTCTGCCCTCCCCGTTACTTTGAACAGTTGACGCCAATTATTTAAGCTCATGGACTAGGTTTGACCCAGATATTTTTTTATTAACCTAGTGTATTTACTTGCACTATAGGGGCTGTGACCCACAAACTGGGAGAGTGGCTCCAGCAGATTCCAGGAACAACATCTGAGCGCACTGTCAAGAAGAGTGCGGCCCTGGGAACAGTTAAGATACTGTGCACAGCCCTCAAACTCCCAGGCTTCTGGTAGAGGACCCAAGCTTGAGGAAGACACACACAATTTTCATTGAATTCAATATCTTTGACATATGTGAAAAGGGACGTATGAGATTGTTGTGTAGGGGAGCGCAGCATCAACAACATATCGCAGCAGTCACAGCAGATTTTGACTGCTGTTCCAGGAAGATTGGCTGGTTGGGGCAGGCTCAGTTTATGTTCAAGCAGCAGAGAACCAAATCTGCTCTCCTTTGAGATGCCCCCGTCACTTTCCCACCCATATCCCCCTACATCCTCCACGGTAAACCGTGCGTGCGGTGGTGCCTTGACATTTACGTGTTTTCCGTCTATGCTGATGACACAGCTTGGAAAGTTCCAGTCGCCAAAAATCAGATGCAATAGGTCTGTGAATGTTCTCATTCATCCAGGTCATGGTTATCCAAAGGAGTTGAATCAAGTGCAACTGGACTTGGTATATATCCGTGAAGACGTTTCGCCTCTCATCCAAGAGGCTTCCTCAGTTCGTGCCTTTCCCAAGCTAGCTTTAAAAACCTGCGGCTACCCCAGTTGGACCTTTGTGAAAACTGCAACACATTCCAAAAAGACCAACCACCTGAGCGACGAGGAGAAAAGGAACAGAAGGAATAGCACAGTCATCCCGTATGTTTCTGGGGTCTCCGAGAAACTCAGGAGAATTTTTAACAAACACCGCATCCTGGTATACTTCAAACCCAGCAACACACTCTGACAAAGACTGGTTCATCCCAAAGACCGTGTACCACACACCCGGAAAAGCAATCTGGTGTATGCTGTACAATGCAATGAGGATTGCACTGACCTATACATAGGAGAAACCAAACAACCACTACACAAACGGATGGCCCAACACAGAAGGCCAAACTCCTCAGGACAAGACTCAGCAGTCTATCTACACCTAAAGGAGAAGACACACTCCTTCCAGGACAGCAACGTACACATTTTGGACAGAGAAGATAGATGGTTTGAAAGAGGGGTGAAGGAAGCCATCTATGTGAAACTGGAAAAACCATCCCTCAACAGAGGAGAAGGTCTGCGACACCACCTATCTCCCACTTACAATGCTGTCCTTTCATCTCTACCCAGGAGACTCAAGAAGCCTAGCCTCCAGAACAGCAGTCGGTCACTAACGGCTCCAACGATTCTCATGACCACTGAATAATGAAGTCCAAACTAACACCCCCAACGACCATCGCTGCTAAACAAATGCAAATCAATAGCTCCGATAACGACGGGCGCCGCCATAACATCGGAGCACAAAAGAGCCACTCATATCTATGGCTCTGTTAGCGACGGGCATTGGTAATCATTGGAACACAAAGAGCCATGGACATCTATAGCTCTGACAACCACTCCAAAGAGGATAAATTCTGAGTCTCATCACCAGCCGTCAGACTAGCTTGGTTTAGTCAGAAAGGCAGAAAATGAGGAAGCCTCTTGGATGAGAGGCGAAACGTCTTCATGGATAAATACCAAGTCCAGTTGCACTTGATTCTACTCCTTTGGATAACAGATGCAATAGCTTCCCATTTGGCGACTGATGGGCAGGGAAGGAATTGGCTGCAGTGCTTTCCGTAAAGCTTTATGGACCTCCGAAATTATGGAGGACTCTGTGCTTGACACCAGCTTATAGCTAGCTGCTACAGACTGTTGGCTTCCACCTGAAGCTACGACTCGAATGCTGATTGCCAGTCTCTGAGTAATGTCTACAGGCATACTACGTGTACACCGATACGAGAAAAATGGTTGCAGACGACGAACCAAATCTTCAGCTATACCTGCCGACATCCGAAAATAGTCGAGATGCTTTTCCTCGCCCGTGTCTTTCACTGGCCAGACAAGCACAGAAAACTCCCCCTCAGTCGCCTCAATGGCCACACACCCCATCTCCCCCGACGTCTTCTCTCTTCTCTGCGTTGCGTGAATTTCAGTAAAAGTAAGTGTTGTTCCGCATCCATCAGCTCAAACTCCAACATGATCCGCTCAGCTTCAGTCGCCACATTTTGAAGTATACGAAGATACTTCGACCATCTGCGAGAAGGTCAACGCAGTACCATAGAATGTCCATCGCTGACTAGTATTTTGGCGGTGTAATTGCAGATCAACACAGACTGCACAACTATGAATGCTCACAATGGCGTAGGCCACTTGCGTAGGCTACGGCGTAGGCTTTGCGTAGATTCTAAGCAGAAGGACAAATAAAGATTTAGTATACCAGCGCAACCTCAATGTAATACAAAACAAATATCTACATTTCTCATAATCACATTGTTACGAACCTAGGCCTCATCTGCGACCCTGCCTCTCCTCCTTGATGCAATATGAACAGTGAGACGTGAGTAACTGGACAAAAGGCCAACTGTCAGAGACGTGACCAACAGATCACCTACAGGAGCTTACAGGCTGAAATGGCAGAAACTGTGCAGAAATAAACAATTTCTTAAAGAACGTTAAGACACATCTGGAGTTTGCTTTTAGCCATAAAATCATTTCTGTTTTCGAGGGAACAGACTGGAAACTTGCTACCATCAAGGGCAATAGATAAAGCCAAACACCAACAAATCCTTCAGTACAGCCTGTTTCAGTCAGCAAGAAGTCCGTATTTAGGGTTAGGATTTAAAGACTGGCTAATATTCTGGAAGGGCCTGAGAAAAGACCTGAGTCCCATCAAAAATCTGTTGTATAACTTGAAGATTACAGTCCACTGACACGCTTCATTTAATTTGGCATAGTTGGAAGAGATCATAATGGAGGAATTAAAAATAATTCCAAAAATCACGTGTTCAAACCTCATACAGACATACCTGAGAGTACTCATACTGTAGCTGCAGTTGCTGCCAGAGGCCTATCTAAAGTATTGACTCTGGGGGATGAATACTTCTGCATGAGTTTTGAATGTAATGAATCGAGAAAAAATATAAATGAGTTAAAATTAGTGTGCTACTGAAGGAAGAAAACTATTAAAATGTATTAAAATTTGGAAGTGTCACAATGTAAAAAAATGAAGGGGTGTTAATACTTTCCGAAGGAGCTCTAGGTTCAATTCAGATTCAGTATATTCCTGTAAAAGATTAAAAGATGTATTGGGCAGATGGTCTGGTCAAAAACGCACCTCGCTAGCCACCAAATAATCAAACTAGTGCAATTAAAGACACATCATGGTGTCCGCTGAGTTGCCAAGAATCCCCAGAACAGCTCCTCCAAGCAAAAGTCTTCCTCCGGAGTCCGTACCCCTGGTGAATTCTCTGTCTTTCTCCTTTCACACGAACACTGTTGAATAACTGTTCTCATACCCGCTGCACGGCTGCTGAATGCAGAGCATGCAAACGTGAAACATTCTTCGTTCGATCTCCTGCTATAGAAGTGCTGTGAAGCCCCATAGTACATTGTCTTGATGCATGCTCAATAATCCAGGTAAGAAAATCAAAGAGGGGCGTCTGGATGGCGTGGCGGTCTATTCCGTTGCCAGGGATCGCCGGTTCGAATCCCCGTGTTACCTCTGGCTTGGCCGGGCGTCCCTACAGACACAACTGGCTGTGTGTGCGGGTGGGAAGCTGGATGTGGGTATGTGTCCTGGTCGCTGCACTAGCACCTCCTCTGGTCGGGCGCTTGTTCGGGGAGGAGGGGGAACTGGGGGGGAATAGCGTGACCCTCCCATGCGCTACGTCCTCCTGGTGAAACTCCTCACTGTCAGGTGAAAAGAAGCGGCTGGTGACTCCACATGTATGGGAGGAGGCACGTGGTAGTCTGCAGCCCTCCCCGGATCAGCAGAGGGGGTGGAGCAGAGACCGGGACAGCTCGGGAGAGTGGGGTAATTGGCCAGACACAATTGGGGGGGGGGGAATCAAAGAAGGTTGAATCAGTTCATCACATTTATTGACAGATATGTTTCATCATGCATGAAAATGATGTGAAAGTGATGAAACGTTTCTGTCAATAAACGTTGTGTCCAGATGAACTGAGTCAACCTTCTTTGAATCAGAGCACATCAGTTCTGTTCTTGGTTACTGACCTAACCAAGAACAGTAAATACCATCAAACCCAAGTATTTGATTCGTGCTGAATTTAAACTAATTTAGTTGAAACTAATCTGATCACATGAGAATTTTTAGTATTTTAGTGAAATGTGCTCTCGGCCTGTTCCTAAACTGGAGGATTAAACTGGAGGATTAAACTGGAGGATTCAGAGTTCAGAACGGGTCTCTTTTTGGTTGTCAACATATGTTTCACTGAGAGGCAGAGAGAAAAAGGTCAGATGCAGTTTTCATGACAACTTTAGGAATGTATTTCATCCCCTGTCTGTGGTAGTGTTCTCCACTCCCACTACTCGAATAATTACACAGAACTAAAGCCTAACTAAAGGTCGATTTAGCCACGGAAGTATGGAAAGGCGGTGGGGAAGAAAGATGGAAGACTAGAAAGAAAAGAAGAGAAATAGAGAAATAAATGAACAAAGGAGAAGCAGCAGGTGCTCTGCATCAGAAGAACGTTCTCCTGGGGCTGCCGCCTTGTCTAAATGGCAACGGGGCTCGTATGTAACAGCCCCCGGTGACATTATTACACTCTATTTATGGCTTTCTCTTCCATTGGCTTCACCATTTTCTCTTCTGCTGAGGGGGAAAAAACATGGATTTTCCTCCTGTTTGCAAGCCTGGATCCATTCAGCTGTTGAGCTCTGTGAGCAGGCCTAGTAAACTGGATAAAACTCACCCACACAAAGACACTGGACACATACAGAGACAAACCCCAGGCCGGACAGGAACACCTATTCCTCTATTCCTGGTGTACACATTGTATTTGAATAGGAAGAAGAAGCAGCGGATGAAAATGTAGCCAGTGTGCAGTGAAGATTCATATGTCCAGAACCACATCCTCCTAACGGCCAGACACACATTCGGACATTTCTATAGGTGTTTCTGTTGTGTTTCTGTAGGTGTTTCACTTCTGTTTCTGTAGGTGTTTCAGTTGTGTTTCTATAGGTGTTTCAGTTGTGTTTCTATAGGTGTTTCACTTGTGATTCTGTAGGTGTTTCACTTGTGATTCTGTAGGTGTTTCAGTTGTGTTTCTGTAGGTGTTTCAGTTGTGTTTCTATAGGTGTTTCAGTTGTGTTTCTATAGGTGTTTCAGTTGTGTTTCTGTAGGTGTTTCACTTGTGTTTCTGTAGGTGTTTCACTTGTGATTCTGTAGGTGTTTCAGTTGTGTTTCTGTAGGTGTTTCAGCTGTGTTTCTGTAGGTGTTTCAGTTGTGATTCTATAGGTATTTCAGTTGTGTTTCTGTAGGTGTTTCAGTTGTGTTTCTATAGGTGTTTCAGTTGTGTTTCTATAGGTATTTCAGCTGTGTTTCTGTAGGTGTTTCAGCTGTGTTTCTGTAGGTGTTTCAGTTGTGTTTCTGTAGGTGTTTCACTTCTGTTTCTGTAGGTGTTTCAGTTGTGTTTCTATAGGTGTTTCAGTTGTGTTTCTATAGGTGTTTCAGTTGTGTTTCTGTAGGTGTTTCACTTGTGATTCTGTAGGTGTTTCAGTTGTGTTTCTGTAGGTGTTTCAGTTGTGTTTCTATAGGTGTTTCAGTTGTGTTTCTGTAGGTGTTTCAGTTGTGTTTCTATAGGTGTTTCAGTTGTGTTTCTATAGGTATTTCAGCTGTGTTTCTGTAGGTGTTTCAGTTGTGTTTCTGTAGGTGTTTCAGTTGTGTTTCTGTAGGTGTTTCACTTGTGTTTCTGTAGGTGTTTCACTTCTGTTTCTGTAGGTGTTTCAGCTGTGTTTCTGTAGGTGTTTCACTTGTGTTTCTATAGGTGTTTCAGTTGTGTTTCTGTAGGTGTTTCAGTTGTGTTTCTATAGGTGTTTCAGTTGTGTTTCTATAGGTATTTCAGCTGTGTTTCTGTAGGTGTTTCACTTGTGTTTCTGTAGGTGTTTCAGTTGTGTTTCTGTAGGTGTTTCACTTGTGTTTCTGTAGGTGTTTCACTTGTGTTTCTGTAGGTGTTTCAGTTGTGTTTCTGTAGGTGTTTCACTTCTGTTTCTATAGGTGTTTCACTTGTGTTTCTGTAGGTGTTTCACTTGTGTTTCTGTAGGTGTTTCACTTGTGTTTCTGTAGGTGTTTCAGTTGTGTTTCTGTAGGTGTTTCAGTTGTGTTTCTGTAGGTGTTTCAGTTGTGTTTCTGTAGGTGTTTCAGTTGTGTTTCTGTAGGTGTTTCAGTTGTGTTTCTGTAGGTGTTTCAGTTGTGTTTCTGTAGGTGTTTCAGTTGTGTTTCTATAGGTATTTCAGCTGTGTTTCTGTAGGTGTTTCACTTCTGTTTCTGTAGGTGTTTCAGTTGTGTTTCTGTAGGTGTTTCAGTTGTGTTTCTGTAGGTGTTTCAGTTGTGTTTCTATAGGTACTTCAGCTGTGTTTCTGTAGGTGTTTCACTTCTGTTTCTGTAGGTGTTTCAGTTGTGTTTCTGTAGGTGTTTCTGTTGTGTTTCTGTAGGTGTTTCAGTTGTGTTTCTATAGGTGTTTCTGTTGTGTTTCTGTAGGTGTTTCAGCTGTGTTTCTGTAGGTGTTTCAGTTGTGTTTCTGTAGGTGTTTCTGTTGTGTTTCTGTAGGTGTTTCAGCTGTGTTTCTGTAGGTGTTTCACTTGTGTTTCTGTAGGTGTTTCAGTTGTGTTTCTGTAGGTGTTTCAGTTGTGTTTCTGTAGGTGTTTCTGTTGTGTTTCTGTAGGTGTTTCAGTTGTGTTTCTGTAGGTGTTTCTGTTGTGTTTCTGTAGGTGTTTCAGCTGTGTTTCTATAGGTGTTTCAGCTGTGTTTCTGTAGGTGTTTCACTTGTGTTTCTGTAGGTGTTTCAGTTGTGTTTCTGTAGGTGTTTCAGTTGTGTTTCAATATGTATTTCAGTTGCGTTTCTGTAGGCATTTCAGCTGTGTTTCTGTAGGTGTTTCACTTGTGTTTCTATAGGTGTTTCTGTTGTGTTTCTGTAGGTGTTTCTGTTGTGTTTCTGTAGGTGTTTCACTTGTGTTTCTATAGGTGTTTCTGTTGTGTTTCTGTAGGTGTTTCTGTTGTGTTTCTGTAAGTACTTCAGTTGTGTTTCTGTAGGTGTTTCAGTTGTGTTTCTATAGGTGTTTCACTTGTGTTTCTGTAGGTGTTTCACTTGTGTTTCTGTAGGTGTTTCAGTTGTGTTTCTATAGGTGTTTCACTTGTGTTTCTATAGGTGTTTCACTTGTGTTTCTGTAGGTGTTTCACTTGTGTTTCTATAGGTGTTTCACTTGTGTTTCTATAGGTGTTTCTGTTGTGTTTCTGTAGGTGTTTCTGTTGTGTTTCTGTAAGTACTTCAGTTGTGTTTCTGTAGGTGTTTCAGTTGTGTTTCTATAGGTGTTTCACTTGTGTTTCTGTAGGTGTTTCACTTGTGTTTCTGTAGGTGTTTCAGTTGTGTTTCTATAGGTGTTTCACTTGTGTTTCTATAGGTGTTTCACTTGTGTTTCTGTAGGTGTTTCACTTGTGTTTCTATAGGTGTTTCACTTGTGTTTCTGTAGGTGTTTCAGTTGTGTTTCTATAGGTGTTTCTGTTGTGTTTCTGTAAGTACTTCAGTTGTGTTTCTATAGGTGTTTCAGTTGTGTTTCTGTAGGTGTTTCAGTTGTGTTTCTGTAGGTGTTTCAGTTGTGTTTCTATAGGTGTTTCAGTTGTGTTTCTATAGGTATTTCAGCTGTGTTTCTGTAGGTGTTTCACTTGTGTTTCTGTAGTTGTTTCAGTTGTGTTTCTGTAGGTGTTTCACTTGTGTTTCTGTAGGTGTTTCACTTCTGTTTCTGTAGGTGTTTCAGCTGTGTTTCTGTAGGTGTTTCACTTGTGTTTCTATAGGTGTTTCAGTTGTGTTTCTGTAGGTGTTTCAGTTGTGTTTCTGTAGGTGTTTCAGTTGTGTTTCTATAGGTGTTTCAGTTGTGTTTCTATAGGTATTTCAGCTGTGTTTCTGTAGGTGTTTCACTTGTGTTTCTGTAGGTGTTTCAGTTGTGTTTCTGTAGGTGTTTCACTTGTGTTTCTGTAGGTGTTTCACTTCTGTTTCTGTAGGTGTTTCAGTTGTGTTTCTGTAGGTGTTTCACTTCTGTTTCTATAGGTGTTTCACTTGTGTTTCTGTAGGTGTTTCACTTGTGTTTCTGTAGGTGTTTCACTTGTGTTTCTGTAGGTGTTTCAGTTGTGTTTCTGTAGGTGTTTCAGTTGTGTTTCTGTAGGTGTTTCAGTTGTGTTTCTGTAGGTGTTTCAGTTGTGTTTCTGTAGGTGTTTCAGTTGTGTTTCTGTAGGTGTTTCAGTTGTGTTTCTGTAGGTGTTTCAGTTGTGTTTCTATAGGTATTTCAGCTGTGTTTCTGTAGGTGTTTCACTTCTGTTTCTGTAGGTGTTTCAGTTGTGTTTCTGTAGGTGTTTCAGTTGTGTTTCTATAGGTACTTCAGCTGTGTTTCTGTAGGTGTTTCACTTCTGTTTCTGTAGGTGTTTCAGTTGTGTTTCTGTAGGTGTTTCTGTTGTGTTTCTGTAGGTGTTTCAGTTGTGTTTCTATAGGTGTTTCTGTTGTGTTTCTGTAGGTGTTTCAGCTGTGTTTCTGTAGGTGTTTCAGTTGTGTTTCTGTAGGTGTTTCTGTTGTGTTTCTGTAGGTGTTTCAGCTGTGTTTCTGTAGGTGTTTCACTTGTGTTTCTGTAGGTGTTTCAGTTGTGTTTCTGTAGGTGTTTCAGTTGTGTTTCTGTAGGTGTTTCTGTTGTGTTTCTGTAGGTGTTTCAGTTGTGTTTCTGTAGGTGTTTCTGTTGTGTTTCTGTAGGTGTTTCAGCTGTGTTTCTATAGGTGTTTCAGCTGTGTTTCTGTAGGTGTTTCACTTGTGTTTCTGTAGGTGTTTCAGTTGTGTTTCTGTAGGTGTTTCAGTTGTGTTTCTGTAGGTGTTTCAGTTGTGTTTCAATATGTATTTCAGTTGCGTTTCTGTAGGCATTTCAGCTGTGTTTCTGTAGGTGTTTCACTTGTGTTTCTATAGGTGTTTCACTTGTGTTTCTATAGGTGTTTCTGTTGTGTTTCTGTAGGTGTTTCTGTTGTGTTTCTGTAAGTACTTCAGTTGTGTTTCTGTAGGTGTTTCAGTTGTGTTTCTGTAAGTACTTCAGTTGTGTTTTTGTAGGCATTTCAGCTGTGTTTCTATAGGTGTTTCTGTTGTGTTTCTGTAAGTACTTCAGTTGTGTTTCTATAGGTGTTTCAGTTGTGTTTCTGTAAGTACTTCAGTTGTGTTTCTATAGGTGTTTCAGTTGTGTTTCTGTAAGTACTTCAGCTGTGTTTCTATAGGTGTTTCTGTTGTGTTTCTATAGGTTTTTCTGTTGTGTTTCTGTAAGTACTTCAGTTGTGTTTCTATAGGTGTTTCAGTTGTGTTTCTGTAAGTACTTCAGCTGTGTTTCTATAGGTGTTTCAGTTGTGTTTCTGTAAGTACTTCTGTTGTGTTTCTGTAGGTGGTTCAGCTGTGTTTCTGTAAGTACTTCAGTTGTGTTTCTATAGGTGTTTCAGTTGTGTTTCTGTAGGTGTTTCAGCTGTGTTTCTGTAAGTACTTCAGTTGTGTTTCTATAGGTGTTTCAGTTGTGTTTCTGTAAGTACTTCAGTTGTGTTTCTATAGGTGTTTCAGTTGTGTTTCTATAGGTGTTTCTGTTGTGTTTCTGTAAGTACTTCAGTTGTGTTTCTATAGGTGTTTCAGTTGTGTTTCTGTAAGTACTTCTGTTGTGTTTCTGTAGGTGTTTCAGTTGTGTTTCTGTAAGTACTTCAGCTGTGTTTCTATAGGTGTTTCTGTTGTGTTTCTGTAAGTACTTCTGTTGTGTTTCTGTAGGTGTTTCAGCTGTGTTTCTGTAAGTACTTCAGTTGTGTTTCTATAGGTGTTTCAGTTGTGTTTCTGTAGGTGTTTCAGCTGTGTTTCTGTAAGTACTTCAGTTGTGTTTCTATAGGTGTTTCAGTTGTGTTTCTGTAAGTACTTCAGTTGTGTTTCTGTAGGTGTTTCAGTTGTGTTTCTGTAAGTACTTCTGTTGTGTTTCTGTAGGTGTTTCAGCTGTGTTTCTGTAAGTACTTCAGTTGTGTTTCTATAGGTGTTTCAGTTGTGTTTCTGTAAGTACTTCAGCTGTGTTTCTATAGGTGTTTCTGTTGTGTTTCTGTAGGTGTTTCAGTTGTGTTTCTGTAAGTACTTCAGTTGTGTTTCTGTAGGTGTTTCAGTTGTGTTTCTGTAAGTACTTCTGTTGTGTTTCTGTAGGTGTTTCAGCTGTGTTTCTGTAAGTACTTCTGTTGTGTTTCTGTAGGTGTTTCTGTTGTGTTTCTGTAAGTACTTCAGCTGTGTTTCTATAGGTGTTTCAGTTGTGTTTCTGTAAGTACTTCAGCTGTGTTTCTATAGGTGTTTCAGTTGTGTTTCTATAGGTGTTTCAGTTGTGTTTCTATAGGTGTTTCAGTTGTGTTTCTGTAAGTACTTCAGTTGTGTTTCTATAGGTGTTTCAGCTGTGTTTCTGTAAGTACTTCAGTTGTGTTTCTATAGGTGTTTCAGTTGTGTTTCTGTAGGTGTTTCAGCTGTGTTTCTGTAAGTACTTCAGTTGTGTTTCTATAGGTGTTTCAGTTGTGTTTCTGTAAGTACTTCAGTTGTGTTTCTATAGGTGTTTCAGTTGTGTTTCTGTAAGTACTTCTGTTGTGTTTCTGTAGGTGTTTCAGCTGTGTTTCTGTAAGTACTTCAGCTGTGTTTCTATAGGTGTTTCAGTTGTGTTTCTGTAAGTACTTCAGCTGTGTTTCTATAGGTGTTTCAGTTGTGTTTCTATAGGTGTTTCAGTTGTGTTTCTGTAAGTACTTCAGTTGTGCTTCTATAGGTGTTTCAGTTGTGTTTCTATAGGTGTTTCAGTTGTGTTTCTGTAAGTACTTCAGCTGTGTTTCTATAGGTGTTTCAGTTGTGTTTCTATAGGTGTTTCTGTTGTGTTTCTGTAAGTACTTCAGCTGTGTTTCTATAGGTGTTTCAGTTGTGTTTCTATAGGTGTTTCAGTTGTGTTTCTGTAAGTACTTCAGTTGTGTTTCTATAGGTGTTTCAGTTGTGTTTCTATAGGTTTTTCAGTTGTGTTTCTGTAAGTACTTCAGTTGTGTTTCTGTAGGTGTTTCAGTTGTGTTTCTGTAAGTACTTCAGTTGTGTTTCTATAGGTGTTTCAGCTGTGTTTCTGTAAGTACTTCAGCTGTGTTTCTATAGGTGTTTCTGTTGTGTTTCTGTAAGTACTTCAGTTGTGTTTCTATAGGTGTTTCAGTTGTGTTTCTGTAAGTACTTCAGTTGTGTTTCTGTAGGTATGTCAGTTGTTTTTCTATAGGTGTTTCAGTTGTTTTTCTATAGGTGTTTCAGTTGTGTTTCTGTAGGTGTTTCAGTTGTGTTTCTATAGGTATTTATGTAGGTTGTGTAGCATATTCTACCAGTTTTATATGCTACAGATTCTACAAGCAGGCCAGAGTGTTCAGCAGGTTGTTTCAGTCATTTAGTTTTGCAAATGCATTGTGGCGACAATACAACAATGTGTGAGGTGTAAATGCTGTCCACAGTCAGTCACCTGCAAGGCCGTTGCTGTTCCCCTGCGTTCAGGTGTGGACGGGATGCATTATAGGGGGAAAAATGTAAGAAGAACGTAATACGAAATAAACCTCGTTCTTGTTACGGGGGCCATGCAACAGTGCTTAGCAGGTTGGACCTGGGATGAGCGCTGGAGACAGGTTGGACCTGGGATGAGCGCTGGAGACAGGTTGGACCTGGGATGAGCGCTGGAGACAGGTTGGACCTGGGATGAGCGCTGGAGACAGGTTGGACCTGGGATGAGCGCTGGAGACAGGTTGGACCTGGGATGAGCGCTGGAGACAGGTTGGACCTGGGATGAGCGCTGGAGACAGGTTGGACCTGGGATGAGCGCTGGAGACAGGTTGGACCTGGGATGAGCGCTGGAGACAGGTTCTGCTCTCATTCCCATCCATATTCCTTATTCGCCTGCACTCATGGGCCATTCTGATGTTGATTTTGAGATACTTTATTGATCCCCGTGGGGAAATTCCTCTCTGCATCTAACCCATCCTAGCCATGTAGCTAGCAGCAGAGCAGGGCCGTTTGAACAGCATTATAGGCCCCTGGGCAAAGCAGTGCACTGGGGCCCCTACCTACACAACCACTATAGTTCAGTATAGTATGGTATTTATTTATTTATTGACAGCAAGTCACACCATACATAGATTAGCATGGGGCCCCGATGCTGTGGGCCCCCCGGGCAACTGCCCAGTGTGCCCATGCGTTAAGATGGCCCTGAAGCAGAGGGCAGCTGCTGTGCAGCACCCGGGGACCAACTCTAGTTGGCCTCGCCATGCCTCGGTCGGGGCACAGACAGGAGTGCTGACCCTAACATGCATGTCTTTTTGATGGTGGGGGAAACCCACCACAGACACGGGGAGAACATAAAACTCCCCACAGAGGACGACCTGGGATGACCCCCAAGGTTGGACTACCCCGGGGTTCGAACCCAGGACCTTCTTGCTGTGAGGTGACAGCGCTAACCACTGCGCCACCATGCTGCCCAAACCCACCCCTACCCCCTTTTCACTCCCAACCCCGGGGTTGAGAGTGAAAGGGGGTAGGGGTTGGGGGTTGGGAGCATTCTTACGTTATACCAACTTCAAGGTAAAGTCTTGAGGGGGGGGTAGATTACTGTCATTTTGGGCTGACAAAATGATTTTATCTTTTATTCTATGTCCATTCTGTCTCTCTCTCTCCTTCCCATCTTCAATCAGCATGAACAAGCAAAAAGCTCGGCCGAAGAAAAAACCTGCACATACAAACGCCACACACAGACACAAACCTGCACATACAAACACCACACACAGACACAAACCTGCACATACAAACACCACACACAGACACAAACCTGCACATACAAACACCACACAGAGACACAAACCTGCACATACAAACACCACACACAGACACAAACCTGCACATACAAACACCACACACAGACACAAACCTGCACATACAAACACCACACACAGACACAAACCTGCACATACAAACACCACACACAGACACAAACCTGCACATACAAACACCACACAGAGACACAAACCTGCACATAGAAACGCCACACACAGACACAAACCTGCACATACAAACGCCACACACAGACACAAACCTGCACATACAAACACCACACAGAGACACAAACCTGCACATACAAACACCACACACAGACACAAACCTGCACATACAAACGCCACACACAGACACAAACCTGCACATACAAACGCCACACACAGACACAAACCTGCACATACAAACGCCACACACAGACACAAACCTGCACATACAAACACCACACACAGACACAAACCTGCACATACAAACACCACACACAGACACAAACCTGCACATACAAACGCCACACACAGACACAAACCTGCACATACAAACACCACACAGAGACACAAACCTGCACATACAAACGCCACACACAGACACAAACCTGCACATACAAACACCACACACAGACACAAACCTGCACATACAAACGCCACACACAGACACAAACCTGCACATACAAACACCACACACAGACACAAACCTGCACATAGAAACGCCACACACAGACACAAACCTGCACATACAAACACCACACACAGACACAAACCTGCACATACAAACGCCACACACAGACACAAACCTGCACATACAAACACCACACACAGACACAAACCTGCACATAGAAACGCCACACACAGACACAAACCTGCACATACAAACGCCACACACAGACACAAACCTGCACATACAAACGCCACACACAGACACAAACCTGCACATACAAACACCACACACAGACACAAACCTGCACATACAAACGCCACACACAGACACAAACCTGCACATACAAACACCACACACAGACACAAACCTGCACATAGAAACGCCACACACAGACACAAACCTGCACATACAAACACCACACACAGACACAAACCTGCACATACAAACGCCACACACAGACACAAACCTGCACATACAAACGCCACACACAGACACAAACCTGCACATACAAACGCCACACACAGACACAAACCTGCACATACAAACGCCACACACAGACACAAACCTGCACATACAAACACCACACACAGACACAAACCTGCACATACAAACGCCACACACAGACACAAACCTGCACATACAAACACCACACACAGACACAAACCTGCACATAGAAACGCCACACACAGACACAAACCTGCACATACAAACGCCACACACAGACACAAACCTGCACATACAAACGCCACACACAGACACAAACCTGCACAGAGAAACACCACACACAGACACAAACCTGCACATACAAACGCCACACACAGACACAAACCTGCACATACAAACGCCACACACAGACACAAACCTGCACATACAAACACCACACACAGACACAAACCTGCACATACAAACACCACACACAGACACAAACCTGCACATACAAACGCCACACACAGATACAAACCTGCACATAGAAACACCACACACAGACACAAACCTGCACATACAAACACCACACACAGACACAAACCTGCACATACAAACGCCACACACAGATACAAACCTGCACATACAAACACCACACACAGACACAAACCTGCACATACAAACGCCACACACAGATACAAACCTGCACATACAAACGCCACACACAGATACAAACCTGCACATACAAACACCACACACAGACACAAACCTGCACATACAAACGCCACACACAGATACAAACCTGCACATAGAAACACCACACACAGACACAAACCTGCACATACAAACACCACACACAGACACAAACCTGCACATACAAACGCCACACACAGACACAAACCTGCACATACAAACACCACACACAGACACAAACCTGCACATACAAACACCACACACAGACACAAACCTGCACATACAAACGCCACACACAGACACAAACCTGCACATACAAACACCACACACAGACACAAACCTGCACATACAAACGCCACACATAGACAGAGAAGACACACAGGAGTGACTCTGTCTCTCTGTCTCTCCCTCGTTCTCTCTCTAAAAGGGAAATAACCAAAAACATTAACATCCTCCTCTCTCTCTCTCTATCATATATATGCATACACACACACACACACACACACACACACACACACACACACACACACACACACACACACACACACACCACACACATTTAGAACGTTTTTTTCTGAAACCGTCAATGGTGTTGAGTGCTCGACTAATGAGGAGTGGAATATCAAGATTTGGATGATGGGTGCAGGCTGTCAGTATAAAGAAAAAAAAATCTCCCTCTCTGTGTGTCTTCCTCAAGCTTGTGTCCTCTACGAGAGGACTGGGAGTTGAGTTTGTTTCTTTTAACAAAGTTTTATATATATATATATATATATATATATATATATATATATATATATCCATTCATTGGTAGTCGTATGTTCTTATACTACAATGCAGAGCAGGATAAGCGGTTTGGATAATGGATGGATGGATGGAAGGATGGATGGAAGGATGGATGGATGGATGGATGGATGGATGGATGGATGGATGGATGGATGGATGGATGGATGGATGATGGGTACAGGCTGTCAGTAACAGGAAATGAGTTTTCACATTCATGGTTTGTCCAACACAATTCCAGCAGCACTTCAGAGACACGCAGGAGACTGCTCAGTATCATGGCTGCAGATGGAGTGTTATTCCTAAAACACAGAGGTGATGCTGAAATTGCAGCTTTTCCCTTTAACGCGAGTACAGGAAATAACAGGCTAGCTCCACTTCACCAAGCACGGCCCACTGCACACACACACACACACACACACACACACACACACACACACACACACACACACACACACACACACACACACACACACACACACAGACCAATCACATCCACAGATGACTCACAGGCACACAGATGCACATGTATATACTGTCACAGGATCTGTTTCTGTCTCTCTCTCTCTCTCACACACACACACACACACACACACACACACACACACACACACACACACACAGACACACAGACACACACACACACACTGTAGATATTGCTACAATCAAATCTGCCAACCCCCACAGACGCGTGCAGCAACAGGCTCTCTGACACTAAGCGGTTAATGATGACTCCGTGCCAGGCTGACCTCCTAATGTCTCTGGGCATCAGCGTAACATTGCGGTGTTGTCATGACAAAGTGGCGTGACAGCCCCCACATCTCCAGAACCTCCCCCTCCGTCCTCGCCAAGCTAACCGTGGCTGACTGGTTGCTGGCCAGCTCGGCAGCTCGATTTAGCAGCCCATTGGGCTCTGTAAAATGTTGTCCTGTGTTTCTGGAGTCAAAGTCTAAACGAGCATCTTGTTACAGCCATGTGGCATTCAAACCTCGTCACTTTGCACTCTACTGAAGTGCAACAGAGGGGTTTTTCGGTCGGCTGCTAAAGCAGTGCTCTAGTGCTGATCCTACACGGTTGTTGTGGAAGCATCAACATATCGCTCTAGCTCTAGATGTGCCATGATGGCCAAGGGCCTTCTGTCCCAATTCCTCATCACCAATAACGCAAGCTGACAGAGCCACGGTGACGATGCGCTGCTTACTTATTGGTCCCTCATCCTGCCTCCTGGTTTCTCCTCCCGACTCAGGACAGAGCAGGTTTCTGCTGACTACATCAAGATGACCGGTCCTGGATGGCCCGCTGCTGCTTACTTCACTCATCTATTCCTACGGTGGCGGAGGACCTCTTCAGTCCTCCCCCTTCTAAACACACACACACGCACACACACACACACACACACACACACAGTCTATTATCTTGTGTTTTGTTATACAGTAATTGCATTAAGGAGATTAATTGTTAGCAGCTTCTGTAACTCAGGACAGAATTGATTCCCTGCAGAGCTGCATACAGGCGTTTTATTTCCTGCAGAGCTGCATGCAGGTGTGGCGGACACTAGGGACTATGCCTCTCACCCAGCAGGGCTGTGAGCTGGGGGCGTGGTTTACGTTCCCGGGCTCTCTGGTGCAAGGTGGTTCCTGTTTCAGTTTGGTTTTGGAGCTGAGGAATAAAGTTCAAACTCGCCTTCGTCTCCTGTGTTTTTCCTCATCCTGCCACACAGGTGTTTTATTTCCTGCAGAGCTTCATGCAGGTGTTTTATTTCCTGCAGAGCTGCATGCAGGTGTTTTATTTCCTGCAGAGTTGCATGCAGGTATTTTATTTCCTGCAGAGTTGCATGCAGGTATTTTATTTCCTGCAGAGCTGCATGCAGGTATTTTATTTCCTGCAGAGCTGCATGCAGGTGTTTTATTTCCTGCAGAGCTTCATGCAGGTGTTTTATTTCCTGCAGAGCTGCATGCAGGTGTTTTATTTCCTGCAGAGTTGCATGCAGGTATTTTATTTCCTGCAGAGTTGCATGCAGGTGTTTTATTTCCTGCAGAGCTGCATGCACGTGTTTTATTTCCTGCAGAGCTGCATTCAGGGAAATAGCTCGTGCAGTGCTCTTGAGGATAAAGATAATATTTTACACCGTTTGCTATGCCAATGCTCAAATGTGCAATGCTGGATGGGAAATTTCCAAATAGTGATGCAGATCCCAGACAGAACGATGGAGGCTGGGTGTCAGCTGTGCACTAACAAAAAGGTCATGATATGTGGCTGTCTCGCAGCGACATCACATTTTAAAACCCATGTGAAGCGAAGGCCCCAGGACAAAATAAAGAAATTTGAAGGAGAGACTTAAGTGCATACAACATGTTTGCACCACTGCAGATATCTGGTCAAGTTAAAAAAACAAGTTATGCTCTCGCATGGAGACATTTCCGGTCCACATACCTACAACCACACTGCAGAACTACTGGAGGAAATCCATCCGGAATATGGACTCACAACTGACACTGTTGTGGCTACTGTAACTGACAATGCACCAGACTTCTCAAAGGCATGTTGAGAGTTCAGTTGATTCAGATCAGCTGATTAAACAACTTCTCTGGTGTCTGTGGTTTGGATCAAGCGCCATCACAGAGAAAACACCGCTCATTTGTGGTGAGTTAAGCTAATGTCATGGCTAATTGTTAGCTTTATTTTCGGAAGGATAATTAATTTAACTCGGTCAACAACTCCAGTATTTTCTCAGTTCACATCGTCTTTATTTACACCCGACTGGTTAACAACCATAAAACGTTTTAACTTACTGCTCAGGAACTTTAGTGGGGAACGGCCGCGGTGACGCTCGTCCGGCCTCACTTCGCGGGAAATCCCGCGGCCAACGAGCTCCAGGCCCTGTGACCGACACGACAGTCACCGGTAATATAACAGCACTCTCCTGCATTTCTACATTGTGTTAACTGGACTTCATATAACTCCAATTCAAATAAAATTGAAAATTAATAGACAGCAATGGCCCAACACAATAGGGTACATTGTTGGGCGTAATTTCATCACCAACTGCCAACATTATAATAATTAAAAAAGTGGACTTTACAATTTCCTGCTACACAGTGTTCCTACACTACACACAAGACACATGGCTTTACACACATTTCAACAGATACCACAGAAGCTATGTCTTTGTACAGATTTAGCCAGGAGACATTTGGCAGTTACTCTCAGTTGGTTCTTCTAGCTGATTCCACACACACACACACACACACACACACACACACACACACACACACACACACACACACACACACACACACACACACACACACACACACACACACACACACACACACACACAACTGAGACTCATTCTTTCCATTTTAACCGTTCAAATGAAAAACAAAACCATACATCTGTCTCATGGCACACTTCATCTGTGTGATATTAATACAACGAATTTCTTTTTACAAAGTTTCAAGGTATTTCAATTCTACTTCCAGCTTTGGCAGTATAACATTGTTCCTTTCAGCTGTTTCAGCTACATTTGTTCAACTCTCTGATTCTTCAGCTGATACACTCCAGCTTTTCTTTTAGTAATGCACTTCAGCTCCCAATTCTGCCTGTAGGCGACTATGTTCCAGCTTCCTGTTCAGATTTCAGCATTTTCAGCTTATTGAGGTACTGACTTCAACTTCCAACTGCCGCTATTACACTTTAGCCTGCATGATTTTCAGTTGAGCAATTAAATGCATTTCAGTTCATATCAGCTGGTTTATCAGCCATTTTCAGCATTGCTTCAGCAATTTATTTCAGCTTTCAGCATTCACACACATTTTCTGCAGGAAATGCATTTTCTAGTTTAGGTTGTTGTTGGCACTGGGGGGAAGAGGAGGGTGCTTCTCTTTCTCTGGTACTGTTTTGTACTCTATCATACTCTGCTGTAATGGTACTGTTATGTCTTTACCCCCCCCCCTTTCTCCCCAATTGTACTTGGCCAGTTACCCCACTCTTCCGAGCTGTCCCTGTCATTGCTCCACCCCCTCTGCTGATCCGGGGAGGGCTGCAGACTACCACATCTCCTCTGATACATGTGGAGTCGCCAGCCTTTTCTTTTCACCTGACAGTGAGGAGTTTCACCAGGGGGAGTAGTGCATGGGAGGATCACTGTATTCCCCCCAGTCCCCCCTCCACCCCGAACAGGCACCCCGCCCGACAAGAGGAGGTGCTAGTGCAGCGACCAGGACACATACCCACATATGGCTTCCCACCCGCAGACACGGCCAATTGTGTCTGTAGGGACATCCGACCAAGCCAGCGGTAACACGGGGATTTGAACCACTGACTCCCGTGCTGGTAGGCAAAGGAATAGACTGCCATGCCACCTGGACGCCCCCTGTTAGCTTTTGCACTCGTTCAGTTGGTTGCTCATAAAGTTGGAGATCTCAGAAATGTACTTACTCCACTGCACTTATATTTATTGCTCTTGAAAAAGGCATCTGCCAAATGCCCAGTACTGTCTTCTGAAAGAACTAGTGCGTCACTGTTGCCTAACTGTTCAGTTCCACCAGTTGCATTTCACTCACTCAGTCAACAAACCACCCAGCATGCCCCCCTGAATTTGCAGCCTCCCACCTCTAAGAGATCCTGATTGGCCACTTCAAATCCATGATGTGGGGAAATTAGCAGAGCTCATCTTTTCATTGTAGGGGGTTAAGGTCAGACCCATACTGAGGCTACTAAATGCCTAAAATGTGATATCAGTTTGTATTGATGTATTTTTGTATTTTCAAATCACAAATTACTTGTATTTTAATTAAATACATTTTTTAATGCCAGTATTTTATTTTGACATATTTGATGAGCAAGTATTTGTAACATGATACTTCTTGATGTACTTGTGCCCATCTCTGGCTATCTAGCTAGTTTAATACGCTTTACGTTCTTACATTCAGAGTTTCTGAATTAGATGGTGTCAAGTGCCCATGGATGAACACTAACACTCACTAGTTTCTAACTTTGGCCTTAAGTTACAGTTTAGCTAACTAGCCTTAGCCTCATGATAACTAGCCTTAGCTAGCTAAAGTTAATGTTTGCCTTACATAAGTTGCCTGATATCAGACAGAATTATCAACACTCCATTTCCATCTTTTGTCTGAGATTACCTCCACTCTAACCGATTTCCAGGGGGGAGAGGGATTTGATTTTCTCTTAATAATCCCTAGAGACCAACGTATCCGACGTATCCAACATCATTTTAAGTCGATGCCATGACAACATGCTAGTTTTGCTGGGGTTTTAAGAGTGCAGCAAAGTACAAATAAACTATGATGTTGACAATACATACAGCCTAACGCTTGACAATGGCATTAATCCCGCCCATAGCACTGATTCGTTAATTATGGCCCAGTGGTTAGCACTGTTGCCTCACACAAGAAGGTTCTGGGTTCGAACCCCGGGGTTGTCCAACCTTGGGGGTCATCCCAGGTCATCCTCTGTGTGGAGTTTGCATGTTCTCCCCGTGTCTGTGGTGTGTTTCTCCGGGTGCTCCGGTTTCCCCCACCATCAAAAAGACATGTATGTTAGGGTCAGTACTCCTGTCTGTGCCCCTGACCGAGGCTTGGCAAGATGAACTGGAGTTGGTCCCCGGGTGCTGCATGGGGGCTGCCCACTGCTTCTAGCTACACAGCTAGGATAGGTAACATGCAGAGAAGACTTTCTCCACGGAGATCAACAAAGTAGTAAAAAAGAAAAGAAAAAAAAGCCATGTTTCACTTCCCTACCCCTGCCACAATGTGGCCCTATTACAGATCCCTGGAAAAGTTGTCCAAGTACCATCGCCTGAAACACCAAAACCTGCCATGTGTGCCAAAGTGAATTAACATTA